>NW_015507445.1:35187-90201 GCF_001515645.1 Sinocyclocheilus grahami | reverse complement strand
ACTCTGAGATCCCGTCTGTTTCTGTGGCTATATAAATATTTGGAACTATAGTCAGTTAGAAATAGATTCTCCTGAGACAAGACATGACCAAAGGAGGGGAAAACAATTACTTAGTAGTTCTTTATAGAACTGTAAGGCAGGATAGACTAGAGATTCATGTCTAAGGGGACTCAGGTTCAAACCTCGACCCTACATGTTGTATTGTCAAATAGAAAAATTGCAGCTAAGCTTAATAATAATCACCTTGCTGTTGTACGGAACATTCTCAAAAAAAGTAAATAATGAGAGCTTCATTAAAGGCATAAAAAAATGTGTGCATATGACTTGTGCCTCCATGCAAAGTCTCCTGAAGACATTTGATAGGGTTGTATAAGCAAAAATCTAATTATTTTAATATTTAATTAATTTATTCACTGAGGTTTTATATAGTGAGCTGTTTATATGGTTGTTTTCAGATTTTGTACAGAACTGTAGCTGTATTCATCACTGTGTCTGTCTTGCACAATAATATACAGCAGTGTCTTCATTCTTCATATTATTCATCTGCAGATACATCTGTTTCTTGCTGTTGTCTCTGGAGATGGTGAAGCGTCCCTGAACATACTGAGAGTAATATATGTAACTACTACCACCAGAGATGTATGCCAGCCACTCCAGACCTCCTCCTGTAGTCTGTCTGATCCAAGCTAAGTGCTGGTCACCACTAAACCCAGATGCGGTACAGGTGAGTCTGTGAGATCCTCCAGGTTTAATGACCACTGACTCAGACTCAGTCAGTGTTTGACACCAACAGACTGAAAAACAAACAGTTCAACATGAACATTTACAACAGTACACATGAATAAGTCTGATCAGCAACAGGTTTTCAAGAGTCCTTCTTACATTCTGTGAGAGCAAACATGAAGAGTGAAAACAAAACCCATTTAGACACAATATCCATTGTCCATTAAAAGAGGAAGCTGATGCATCAAAATCACAAACGTCAGAGTGGAGGCTTTTTAAAGAGGACGAGGAGAAGTAGGTTTGCATAGGGTGCCCTCTAAAGGTACATTTACATTTTTTGTGACTTTATTAACCTTCATAACCATGTCCGCCTTTAAATATATTGTATGTTTATATGTACTAGTTCAGAGACAAAGTAGTGTCTCATATTGGCTGTAATGATGTGCTCGACAAAGGAGATAATTAAACTAACAGTCTTTAATAACACTCTTTAAAAGACACAGGAAAACACAAAAGATAATATAAACACAACCATGTAGAACAAAGATGCTTCTTTACTACTATCATCAATGATTCTGCTCTGATTAGACTGAAAACCTGTTCAAAAGATTATCATTCAAAGATATTGATGTGCTGAACATTTGCTGATTGTAAAGGTTCACACAGTGGAATGTTGTAGAGCTCAAATGAATTGTAATTTGTGAATGTTTTTATTCTAGCATAAATTCAACATTTCAATTCAACATATCCCTATACTGTTATGGAAAAAATATATACTGTCTGAAAGTTTTCTTGATTTGTTCAAGTTTACATCAATTTCTAAAACACAATTAAAAAGAATTAACAAAAAGTAAAGTGTGCTGAATGAAGCATGTTCTTGGACCCTCAGAGATCACATAACTAGTTTTTGTTCAGTCCTGCAGTCTTTTGTGTAACTGTGACTGTCGTGCACAGTAATAAACAGCTTCAGGCTTTTCAGCTCTAAATACAGCATGTTTTTGCTGGTGTCTTTTGTGATGGAGAACTGTCCCTGTAGAGACTGAGCAAAAATAGTGCTAGTGCCACCATCAATACGCCCAATCCACTCCAGTGCTTTCCCTGGTTTCTGACGGATCCAGCCCATCCAGTAGCTGCTCATTGAGAATCCAGACACAGTGCAGGACAGAGTCACTGATTCTCCAGGCTTTTTCACCACAGAGTCTGAGGAGGTCAAAGACTGACCACTAACAGCTGAAAAACATGGAACAAATCATGTTAGATGATTTAGAACAATGAAATAAAACAGTAATATAGAACTAATGGGAGTTTCTCACATGAAATAATCATCAGAAGTCCGTACCATAGCATCTCCATTACCATGTGCTATAGTGTTCAAGCCCCTGTCCTTTTCCCAGATTTAACCATCCCTCTCTCACCAATTATCAACAATAATATTGTGGTCAATAAAAAAAAATGCATTTGAATTATAGTTATTATGACAACGTGTACAAAACAGTAACAAATGGCTCAAAACTCAGAAAATACCTGTTTATTTTTACTTATATCTGTTGGTCTGAGACGTCGTTGCCATTGCAATAAATCTGTTGGAAACTACGTAGCTGTTGTATTTTTTGTTTTTTGGAAATTGCTAAAATAGAAGTTTCCGCATTGTTTGTACTGCTTATTGATACAGCATTTACCATTTGATGACACTATCATTGTTGGTTAAATGAAGCCAAAGTGACACCAACAGGCCTATTACGTGACATGTGAGTAGTTCAAGTTCAAGAACACACAAAGGACATTATTTTTATATTTATATGCATCTACAATTTTACCATATGTGACATTGTGTTTTGTTCATGAGAAAGTGGGTAAATAACTTTGGAAAAACGGTTGAGCTTAAATGAGTTGTAGTAGAACAGCAAACAGATCAGCACTTTTCCAATATCAGGTTGTAGTTATTGTTAATGCACTTGCTGATCCAGGGTAAATAAATACATAATTAAAAATATTGAAAAATATGTGACAATTTACTTGTATATCATAATTTTTGTAATTTTATATTCAGCAACACAATAATATAGATGTACATGTACAATTTAGTACTGTGCATGTAAATATTTAAACTGATTTATACTATATATGTTCACATTTATATGTACATATACATACAAATATTGCCCTTTGTCTTTTCTGTCTATTGTGTATTTACACATGTAAAAAAAAAAAAACATGAAAAAAGTTTATGATTGTGTTCAGCTTTAAACCCTATCAAGCATTAACTCGTGGAGGATTAATACACAAATTAATTGTATCAATAAACGTACTACATATAAAAATGTAGTGCAGTTTTTGTCTTCATTGTGATGTATTATGTATCAATATATAGACATATATGGTGCATACTGCAGGGTATTGGAAAAATAGAAGCACCAGTTTCCTATAAATAAATGTGTTATTTAAAATACATTGCATTATATTTTCTGATATATTCCTATATATTTTTGTTTCATAATGTTATGTATGACAACTGTACAGGTTTTGTATCTTGCTGATTGATCAACCCTGCAGACTTTGAATCTATGATCTTTATGATGTACATTAATTAATCCAGACCTTTAGTCACTCATTTATTTCAGAAGCTGTTTATGAGGAAGTTTTTAAATGTTTCAAATACATTTCTAAACAAGTATAATTTGCTGACTGTGAGAAAATTTGCAATTGCTTCAGTGATGTGATGCATGAATAGTTTTTGTTCAGTCCTGCAGTCTTTTGTGTAACTGTGACTGTCGTGCACAGTAATAAACAGCTGTGTCTTCAGTCTTCAGGCTTTTCAGCTCTAAATACAGCATGTTTTTGCTGGTGTCTGTGGTGATGGAGAACTGTCCCTGTAGAGACTGAGCATAATATACAGTTGAGTCATGTCTTAGCCCAATCCACTCCAGTCCTTTCCCTGGTTTCTGACGGATCCAGCCCATCCAGTAGCTGCTCACTGAGAATCCAGACACAGTGCAGGACAGAGTCACTGATTCTCCAGGCTTTTTCACCACTGAATCTGAGGAGGTCAAAGACTGACCACTAACAGCTGAAAAACATGGAACAAGTAATGTTAGATTGTATAGAAAAATTAAGTGACAACAATCTGGAGAATTGAAATCATTCTCACCTGACATAATCACCAGCAGAACTCCATACTGTAAAATGTCCATTATCACCCTAAAACTGTCAAATGAAGAGAAACTGCACTGCAGCAGAACACAAACACTGACTGAGGATCCAGTTTATAACACAGTCCTTTGAGAGTTTGAGTGACACTGATCCTCCTGACTAAATCATGACATTTGCATACACTGTATCTGCCCTAAAAAGGCAAAATGTGGTAAGTATGGAAAAAATGGGAAAATTAATTAAAATATTTTTGATTAAATTCTGATTGATTTGAAGCAATATTCACACCTTGTCTTTGAACCTGAATTTTTGCATTTCTCAGCAAAGGTTTTTTTTTTGTATTAGTTCTTATTACTAATGATAGTGGATATTTCAGTCTGTATATTGTATTACTGATGTGGGTGGAGTAAGTGTTAGCTTTGTGATAGCTGATATGAGGTCTGTGGACAGCTGTTGTTAGACTGATGCTTTGATGTGACATTTTGAGCCCCGGCTAAAGGCTAGTGAGAAATAAAGGAGTGAGACATGGTGGGCAGAGAGGTTTAAATGTATTTCTGAGAAAACCAAGCTGATTCTAGGCAGTTGTTGTTGTTACGGTTTGCTTTTCTACTGTAGTGCATCAAAATCAGGATTAATGTATGCAACGAATACATCAACTGTTACTTCAATGACTTTTTAACCCTGGTACTGGAGGACCCCCCTCCCCCAACTTTACACATTTTGAATGTCTCCTTTCTCTCAGACACCCATTTCTGGTTTTGGAGTCTCTACTAATGAGATGATGACCTGTTTGATTGTGGAGATATACAAATTGTGCAGTGTTGGAGACCCCAGTTTAGGAATAGCTTGACATTTGTGCTTGGGACGCCCAGACCGAGCCAGTCAATTTGGACTGTCACACTTTTCAACACATTTTAGCTTTTCTTTATTGAACTTACAAATTCACTTTTTGTGTACCATTCAAGTGATTTCACTATAATTACATAGATCAGCATGTAAGGTTATCATGGCAACTACATCACACACTAATTACTTGTAAGGTAATCTATTTTTGCCATGCTAGCAATAAACACGTTAAAAATAATGCACTGTAAGCGTGTTTGTACTAGATTTGTAAGTATGATTTGAAATAAAGAATAATTTTAATAGCAACATGTTTTTGTTACTTTAGACAGGACTTTAGACCTTATATCACTTATACACAACATTTAAAAAAAAATTATGAATATGGATTCATTTTCACTTAGAAAAAAGTTCTTTCTTTGTTCAGGGGATTTACTTACAAGACACAGCAGCCAGCAACAGCAAGAGAAATGAAGTGAACATTGTTTATATGAAGGCTGAACTGGTGATGAATCCTCCACTCAACAGTGGAGCTGTTTAAATATGAAGCAGACATCAGTTCATTTGCATTGAAACCTTGAATTAGCAAAAAAAAAAAAAACCTGTGGAGTCAAAGGAGCTTGAGACCGTTGAGGTTCATTTCATGGACAATAGTACCACCTATTGATATGGAAATTGTACTTCCGTGAAATTAATAAATGTTTTTGTTTGTTTGTTTGTTGTGTTCTGGTGAGAGTGGGTACAGAACTAGACAGACTCAAGTGACCTACAGAAATGCTGTTTTCTAGCTAGTTTTCAGTCTTGGCAGTTTTTGTGTATAGTACTGCAGTCATTTCAGTCACTGTGTCTCTCTTGCACAATAATATACAGCAGTGTCTTCATTCTTCAGGCTGTTCATCTGCAGATACACCTGCTTCCTACTGTTGTCTCTGGAGATGGTGAACTGTCCTTGGACAGACTGAGAGTAATATATAGACTGGCTATCATATCTTATCGCTGCCAGCCATTCCAGCTCTTTTCCAGTCTTCTGTCTGATCCAAGCCATCCAGTAGTTAGCCATGTCCAAACTAGAGGCAGTACATGTGAGCTTATGGGATTGTCCAGGTTTCATGACTGCAGCCTCAGACTGAGTCAGTGTTTGACACCAACAATCTGCAAAAATAAAACATGATCACTGTGTGTAAATTCAGATAAAAGCAGACTGGAAACTAAAAAACAGGAATCATAGCTTGTTGTAGAAGCCAGCAACAGTATTGTGAATCCCAAGATTTTGTGCTCAATAATTGTGTACTGAAATATTGGGCTGTACAGTGATACAGAACTGATTTTGATGGGTTAAAGAGGATGATGAATTTGCATAATCTAATATTTAAACAGTTGAATATTCAGTTGGGGATGTCTTGAATTTAAATAGGGGCATCGTATTACTCACATGCATTTTATGGATCCATACAAGGCATGGAGAGTAATGAGCTCAAAGCTTTCTATATTACATGCTGATTTGAATTTATTTATTCCATTTGTATCTGGTATTTTTGGTATATTTAATTGACTGTTAATTAAACATAAATTATAATCTATGTATAGCCTACATATGGTGTCATATTCAGTTTTTTTTCATATTCAATTTAATTTACTTACAATTTTGACTTTTTTTTTATTTTTTTATTATTGATTCAAACGTGAGTTTTGGGCAGTGTAGAGTAGCACTTGTTGTTTGTCATTTCTCCGATCACAAATGCAGACATGGTTTTATGTTTACTCGGCGCGATACGCAACGCGTAAAAACACAGTATAAGTCATTATAATCAGTAATGATGTCCCCACTGGATGCAACAAATGCCTCGTTTGTAATGGTTTTTATTGGTTTTGTCTCGTCGTGCCGGGAGACACAGCATCACAATATGGTAAGGGGCGTAACATTTCTGTCACACATTTGAGGTATTCGGCCAATCACAACACACTGGATAGCTGGCCAATCAGAGCACACCTCGCTTTTCAGACCGATGAGCTTTGTAAAAATCAACGTGTTTCAGAAAGGCGGGGCATTGAGGAGCAACAATAATGTACATTATGTGGAAAATAATGTGTTTTTTAACCTTAAACCGCATAAACACATTGCATTACACCAAATACACAACATAATGTTCTTTTTAGCAACGTCATATGACCCCTTTAAACTGGTATGCTTGTATACCGATCACAACAATACACAGCCGTGTCCTCAATTTGCAGATTTTGTCATTTAATATATACTGTGCTTGTAGATGTGTTTCTGGAGATCTGTGAACTTATTCTTAAGTAAATGCTTGTAATTCTACCACCAGTATGGATCATGCGTCTAGGAAGGTGCCCTAGAGCCATCACTGAGAACCAAATATTTTACAGGAAATTCTGGCTGCTTTTTTCCATATAAAGAAAATGAAGGTGATCTGATTCTGTCATACTCCAAAAGTACGAAATAAACAGCTTTAAATGTAATATTAATGTCATTATGACTTGTGCACTTCTTTTGTGTTCTAAGAAAATCTGGAAAGCTTGGAAAGATATAATGACACAGAGATTTATTTTTTGGTTATTTTTGGGTGAATTATGTCTTTAATATGAAATGATCTGCTCTTAATGTATCTCATAAGCATTATTAGCGTTCATCTAGTTAGAGATCCATCATTAAGAAGAATTCCAGACAACTGTTGAGATGTTGTTGTTTTTAACCTGACTTTATAACTTGCAATTGTTTAAGAATAAGAAAGAGTGCAAACAAATAAATAGCATCAGTGTAATTTATTCATTTGAAAATAAAAATGTAAATAAATCACTTTAAAAATGCAATAAAAGACATTTAAAAATAATAATAATAATAATTAATTAATTAAAATACAGTCTGACTAGTTATCTCATTCTTCACCCCTCCCCCTCCTGTGTTTTTGTAAGGGTATCTGTATGAAAACAAGCAAAGTGAGTCTCTTGCACAGTAATACACTGCAGTGTCTTCAGTCTTTAACTGACTCATGTGCAGATAGAGATTAGTGCTGTCCTTAGATGCTGTGAATCTGCCCTGCACTGACTGAGCTGAGTTCTTATTATTATCATCATAATAATAAATAATCCATTCCAGTCCTTTTCCAGGTGAATGACGGATCCAGTACATGTTAGTGCCACTAACAGTAAACCCACTGCAGGCACAGGTCAGTTTAATAGATCCACCTGGAGACACAGTTACTGACTGCTCAGACTGTGTGAGCACAACCTGAGAGTAAACACATAAACAGAGAGAAAACAAAATTGCTGATAAAATGGGATTGGGTTTATATTTGAACATCCTAAAGCTGCTTAAATAAGCTTCCCATACCCCCCCAACTCCTTCAGACTCTTATAAAATGAAACACTCACTGTGTGCAGCAGTAAAACATCTGGGTCATGTTTGCATTTTCTTCTGTAACTGGCCATAATTCTAACCTTGAAGTCAATATTAGGCATAAAATTATGTTTTTGAATCAATTATGTCTTAGGAATCATTTGTTTTCTTGACTTTTCTTCTTTCTCTTATCTTTCATGGATATTCCCTAGTTTCGTGTACTTTTGTATTTATTGCTTGATTGAAGACTACATTAGGATCCTACATTCTCTCTCGTCTCTGATTTCCCAGCGTAGCGCAGCCGTATGAAAACAAGTAAAGTAAATGTCTTGCACAGCAGGCTAATACACTGCTATTCAGGCCTTAGTTGATTCATATTTATTTTGCCTTGCTTTTGTAAACATACAGACTTTGGTATTGTGTCGTAAAATGTTGTATAACAGAAAAAGGAATGCAATATAATGTAAAATAATCAAATGAAACTGTTTGTTTTATTGAAGAATGTGAACAAGTTGAAGTTTCATGTAGAGGTTCTGAGGCAGTTTGTGGCAGTGTATCGCGAGCACAATAATACGCAGCTGTGTCCTCAGTGTTGAGGTTTTTCCTGTTAAAATAGCTGTGTTGCTGGAGGATTCAACATAGAAACTCATCTTATTTATAAGTGAATCTATGACGTAATTTGTACTGGAACTATATCCAATCCATTCAATCGGTTTTCCACTTGAATGTCTGATTCAGTTTGTGTAGTAGCCACCACCTGAGGCTGAATATCCAGTGATCTTACAGGTGAGGGTTTCTCCTGGTTTTACAACCATGACAGGAGGCTGATTCTGCTCAATGCAGAAAAGACCTACAAACAATAAATAAAACATTCTCACTGAATTTGCCTGAGATCCACTATTGATTTTCTAGAAATGTTTATTGTTGACCTAAAGAGACTCACAGGGTGCAGATGCCAAAACTAGTAGTATTAGTAAGCAGTACATGATTCTGGTTGTATTTTCATTCTGCTATAACTCTGTAAAACAAAAAGCTTTTATTGTGTGCTTCTGTTTACATGAGAGAAGGGTGGAGATTTGCATTGACGTAAACATCTGACTGTAGTCCTTATGATAATTATTAACAATAATGCAAAATTAGTTATCTAGGTATAGATGTATTTATTCATATTTATAGTGTAAATATCTTGCTACTACTGACAATTTGTTCTCTAAGAAATAACATGGATAATTGGGATTATATATACCGTGTGTATATATATATATATATATATATATATATATATATATATATTAAAGCTGGTGAATGTGGGTGCGGGACTGTATTTTAATCATAGGCAGAGTCTCTACAATGTTATTTTTGTTAGGACAGACCTTTTTTAATAGTGTTAAAGACAATACCAAACAACAGAATAACATAAGCATACTTTTTTCTTATTTAAATACTATAATCTCCAAATATTATAGATCATCAGTCATTATTTTGTGTAAAAATGTCTTATCTGTCTACTGTCTTGGCAGGTTTTGTGCACAGCGCTAGTCATTTCAGTCACTGTGTCTCTCTTGCACAATAATATACAGCAGTGTCTTCATTCTTCAGGCTGTTCATCTGCAGATAAACCTGCTTCCTACTCTTGTCTCTGGAGATGGTGAACCGTCCTTGGACAGACTGAGAGTAATATATAGACTGGCTATCATATCTGATCACTGCCAGCCATTCCAGCTCTTTTCCAGGCTTCTGTTCGATCCAACCCAGATAGCAAAAATAATCTGGGCCAAATCTGGCCCAGACCCATCGGAAGTTCTGGTCCAGATCTGCACAACGGACTCGGGCCGGTGTCTTTTGGCACAACGGGCCAATACCGGCACAGATCCGTTTTTCCGGATCTGGACCAGAACTGGGTCAGCTCTGGACCGGCTGCGGATTCCTTTATGGTGATTTGGGCCAAATGTGGGCCGGATCTGAGCCAGCTCATTTTGTGTGTGTGTGTGTGTATATATATATATATATATATATATAGGCCTACACACACACAAATAAGTTGTATACATATCTAGAATTCAAATACAATTAGTTTATTTGTATAGTGCTTTTCACAATACATATTTCCATACAGCTTTACAGAAAATGCATGTTACTTTGTTACAAATAAAAAGAGTAATGTTCATATGCCATAGTATTTGTACAGTTCCTGGATAATACAAATCACATAAGTAGATTATGACTGCATGTAAGCAGAAATTATGAAAGCAATGATTACAAGCATCTTACATAATACATAATTAAATATCTTATGCCACTGATATGTTTTTGCTAAGTTGTTATACGAAGCTCTTAGACAACAAAAAGTTTAAAGTACTGATTTATATGTACAGACAATTACTGTACTGAACACTATATTAAAACAATAGAATTACTACAAAAAACAATGCAAACGATTTGCCACTGTGCATCTTTTCTTTCCTTTTGATAATTTTTGCACAAAAAAGCAAAATTGAAGTTTATTTAAAACACTACCCCAAGTAGCACAAGTCTCTAGTTCTAGTGCTTACTGTACGTAATATTCACTAAGCTTAAAGGGATAGTTCACCCAAAAAGGAAAATGATGTCATTAATTAGTCACCCTCATGTCGTTCAAAACCCATAAGACCTCCGTTCATCTTCGGAACACAAATTAAGATATTTTTGATGAATTCCGAGAGCTCTCTGACCCTCCTATAGACAGCAATGGAACTACTACGATCAAGGTCCAGAAACGTAGCAAGGAAATCGTTAAAAATAATCCATGTGACATCAGGGGTTCAACCGTAATTTCACAAAGCTACGAGAATACATTCTTTACATTCAAATCAAAGCGTAAACAACGTAGAAAACGTATCCGTGTGTCGCAGCTGACACAGAACAGCATACGCTGTTTACGTTCAGTGGATATTCTCCAAAATAGCACCAGGGTGATGCGGAGGAGACAAATTGTTGAATAAATATATACACATACTGTATATATAAACACACAAACACACACACACACACACACACACACATAAGATCAAAAGTTTACATACACCTTGCAGAATCTGCAAAATGTTACTTATTTTACCAAAAGAGGGATCATACAAAATGCATGTTATTTTTTTTATTTAGTACTGGCCTGAATCAGATATTTCACATACAATATATTGTCCACAAGAAAAAATAGTCGACTTTATACAAATGACCCCGTTCAAAAGTTTACATACACTTGATTGTTAATACGGTGTTGTTACCTGAATGATCCACAGCTTGTTTTTGTTTTGTTTAGTGATAGATGTTCATGAGTCCCTTGTTTGTCCTGCAGTTGAACTGCCTGCTGTCCTTTAGAAAAATACAAACGCGATTCCAAAAAAGTTGGTTTTTTGGCAAAATTGTGAATAAAAACAGAATGCAATGTGGAAGTTTCAAATTTCAGTTCTTTCTCTACTAGGAAGACATATGCTGACACATTTGGCATCTTACCTTCACAGAGGCAATGTTCTCCATTGTATGTCCATCTATAGGGTTTTCTTCTGTTTTTTTTTCAATTGGTTCATATTTGACCTCCATCAACATCTGGACCATGGTACTGATGTCCGCTTCTGTCTTGATGCTGGCAATAGTGCTCATTACCGCTGATATGTCTACTGACTGCTGTTAGTGTTAGCATAGACATTTACATTTATGCATTTGGCAAACGCTTTTATCCAAAGTGACTTGCATCATATTCAAGGTATTATTAGATCATGCCTCCACACCAGAAATATCAGATCCAGCCCCGGATGCCAGATCCTGTCAGAAAATATCAATTTAGTCTAGTAAAAGAACAACTAGTAAGCAAAGTTGTCTAATACCCAAAACCTGTTAACAGGAATTCTTGTCTGGTACCCAAAACTCTATTTACAGTCTTCTATCAGCCAAGAAGTTGACTAAGCAAAGCCATGAAGAGCAGAAGCAGGAAATGAAGTAATGGTGATAAAAAAAAGAGCAGAGTTTATTGAATAGTCTTAGTTGCGTATGTTTCGATGCTCAGACTTCCAAAAAGTAGTGTTATACAAAACTGCTTCACAACAACATCCCATAAACCTTGAGTTTCCATAAACATTTTGTCTTATCTCTTACTCATGAAGACACATAAAGCCTTGAAACCACACATCATAAGTCTAAACAACAACGGGATGGGGGGGGGGACTAATATAAAAAAACATTATACAAACCCGATTCCAAAAATTTGGGACACTGTACAAATTGTGAATAAAACAGAATGCAATGATGTGGAAGTTTCAAATTTCAATATTTTATTCAGAATACAACATAGATGACATATCAAATGTTTAAACTGAGAAAATGTATGGAAAATAAGTTGATTTTAAATTTCATGGCATCAGCACATCTCAAAAAAGTTGGGACAAGGCCATGTTTACCACTGTGTGGCATCCCCTCTTCTTTTTATAACAGTCTGCAAACGTCTGGGGACTGAGGAGACAAGTTGCTCAAGTTTAGGAATAGGAATGTTGTCCCATTCTTGTCTAATACAGGCTTCTAGTTGCTCAACTGTCTTAGGTCTTCTTTGTCGCATCTTCCTCTTTATGATGTGCCAAATGTTTTCTATGGGTGAAAGATCTGGACTGCAGGCTGGCCATTTCAGTACCCGGATCCTTCTACGCAGCCATGATGTTGTAATTGATGCAGTATGTGGTCTGGCATTGTCATGTTGGAAAATGCAAGGTCTTCCCTGAAAGAGACGACGTCTGGATGGGAGCATATGTTGTTCTAGAACTTGGATATACCTTTCAGCATTGATGGTGCCTTTCCAGATGTGTAAGCTGCCCATGCCACATGCACTCATGCAACCCCATACCATCAGAGATGCAGGCTTCTGAACTGAGCGCTGATAACAACTTGGGTTGTCCTTGTCCTCTTTAGTCCGGATGACATGGCGTCCCAGTTTTCCAAATATAACTTAAAATTTTGATTCGTCTGACCATAGAACAGTTTTCCACTTTGCCACAGTCCATTTTAAATGAGCCTTGGCCCAGAGAAAACGCCTGCGCTTCTGGATCATGTTTAGATATGGCTTCTTTTTTGACCTATAGAGTTTTAGCCGGCAACGGCGAATGGCAGGGTGGGTTGTGTTCACCGACAATGTTTTCTGGAAGTATTCCTGAGCCCATGTTGTGATTTCCATTACAGTAGCATTCCTGTATGTGATGCAGTGCCGTCTAAGGGCCCGAAGATCACGGGCATCCAGTATGGTTTTCCGGCCTTGACCCTTACGCACAGAGATTGTTCCAGATTCTCTGAATCTTTGGATGATATTATGCACTGTAACTTCAAACTCTTTGCCTTTGCAATTTTTCTCTGAGAAACTCCTTTCTGACATTGCTCCACTATTTTTCGCCGCAGCATTTGGGGAATTGGTGATCCTCTGCCCATCTTGACTTCTGAGAGACACTGCCACTCTGAGAGGCTCTTTTTATACCCAATCATGTTGCCAATTGACCTAATAAGTTGCAAATTGGTCCTCCAGCTGTTCCTTATATGTACATTGAACTTTTCCGGCCTCTTATTGCTACCTGTCCCAACTTTTTTGGAATGTGTAGCTCTCATGAAATCCAAAATGAGCCAATATTTGGCATGCCATTTCAAAATGTCTCACTTTCAACATTTGATATGTTATCTATATTCTATTGTGAATAAAATATAAGTTTATGAGATTTGTAAATTATTCCATTCCTTTTTTACTCACAATTTGTACAGTGTCCCAACTTTTTTGGAATTGGGTTTGTACTTCTGGTCCCACACGTGTTGCTTTTTCAGCATGTCTGTGTATTTGAACCCTTTCCTTCAATGACTGTATGATTTTGAGATCCATCTTTTCACTCATATGCAACTATTACAGAAGGTTCAAACATTCACAGATGCTCCAGAAGGAAACACAATGCATTAGATCAGTGTAAATTTAACTTATTTTGTCTTCTGGGAAACATGTACATATCTTCTGTAGCTTCTGAAGGGCAGTACTAAAGGAAAAATATATATATTTAGGCAAAATAAGAAAAATTTACACATCTTCATTCTGTTCAAACGTTTTCACCCCCTTAATGCATTGTGTTTCCTTCTGGAGCATCAGTGAGCATTTTTCACTTCCAGTCCTTATTGATTATTTAATTATAAGATATATGATTGTAAACAAAATTAATAGTGATTGATGAGGTTTGAAATTGGTAAAAGTGCTTAAAAAATATGATCAGAATATTGACTCACCTAATAATTATGCATGCACTTGTATATGCTTTTCCACATCATAAATGTTATCCATGGTAAGCATTTTTGATTTTCCTGTAAGTTTCCATTACACACTTACTTTAATCACCGACTTGAGATGAAAAAATAGTTTTTGCCCAAATGGCACACAGACTATAGCATTTTTCAGTGACCTGTAATAGGCAATATCACGTCTTTTGCAGCAGAAATAAACTGCTGCAGAAAAAGCTAGGTCCATGCTAAATGTAATGTGTAACTGCAACACTCATTTCAAATGTAGTGGAGTAGAGAGTAAAAGTTGCTAATATCTTTGATACTCAGTACAACTACAAAGTACCCGAAAAGATACTCAAGTACAGGAACTAATTACATTTACTCCAATACTTTACACCTCTGAATATTAGTGATGGCTACATGAACTGTAAAACTACTAACTTTCCTTTTGCTACTTTAATAAAAAAATCTGATACTACTTTGTGATAGCTGATATGAGGTCTGTGGACAGCTGTTGTTAGACTGATGCTTTGATGTGACATTTTGAGCCCCGGCTAAATGCTAGTGAGGATAAAGGAGTGAGACATGGTGGGCAGAGAGGTTTAAATGTATTTCTGAGAAAACCAAGCTGATTCTAGGCAGTTGTTGTTGTTACGGTTTGCTTTTCTACTGTAGTGCATCAAAATCAGGATTAATGTATGCAACTGATACATCAACTGTTACTTCAATGACTTTTTAACCCTGGTACTGGAGGACCCCCTTCCCCCAACTTTACACATTTTGAATGTCTCCTTTCTCTCAGACACCCATTTCCGGTTTTGGAGTCTCTACTAATGAGATGATGACCTGTTTGATTGTGGAGATATACAAATTGTGCAGTGTTGGAGACCCCAGTTTAGGAATAGCTTGACATTTGTGCTTGGGACGCCCAGACTGAGCCAGCCAATTTGGACTGTCACACTTTTCAACAGCTTTTCTTTATTGAACTTACAAATTCACTTTTTGTGTACCATTCAAGTGATTTCACTATAATTACATAGATCAGCATGTAAGGTTATCATGGCAACTACATCACACACACTAATTACTTGTAAGGTAATCTATTTTTGCCATGCTAGCAATAAACACGTTGAAAATAATGCACTATAAGCATGTTTGTTTTAGATTTGTAAGTATGATTTGAAATAAAGAATAATTTTAATAGCAATAGCAAATGGCTGCAATATAACAAAGAGTGAAAAATTTAAGGGGGTCTGAATACTTTCCGTACCCACTGTATAGTGTTGCTGGACAATTTCTCAATTAATTTACTCAATTAACATGGAGCATACTGTTAACAGAAATAAAAGCATCTTTTGGCAAAGATTTTATCAATAAAAATCCATACTAGACAATATAATGTAATACATGTCTGTCTCTTCAGTGCCCCGCTCTGTTTTTATCATTCAGGATGCACCTTAAAGCATTCTGCCTGCTTAATAAGTGGACTGGGCTACTCAAAAGTTTGGACACTTACTATTTTTAATGTTTTTAAAATAAGTCTCTTGCTTATCAAACCAGCATTTATATGATAAAAAATACAGAAAAAAACGTTAACATAATGGGTTTCTATTCTAATATACTTCTAAATATTATTTATTGCTTTGATCAAAGCTCAGTGTTGGACACAGCTGTGCTGCTTAATTTTTTTGGGAACCTGTGATACTTTTTTCAGGATTTATTGATGAATGAAAAGTTATTTACTCAGCTTTGCCATCACAGAAATAAATGTAATTACAATTTTAAAAGTTATTATCAGTTAAAATATTTATTTTCTTTGTGAATATATTGTAAAATGTAAACTATTCTTGTAATCAAAGCTGAATTTTCAGCATCATTATTCCAGTCGTCAGTGTCACATGATCTTCAGAAATCATTCCAATAAGCTGATTGATTTGCTGCTCAAGAAAACATTCTGATTATTATCAACATTGAAAAACAGTAATGCTCTTTAATATATTCAGAAACCATGATATACAACCATTCAAATGTTTGGTGTGTGTGTGTGTTATTTAATAGAAATTACTGTTTTTATTCACCATATAGGCATTAAATTGATCAAAGTAAAAACATTTATAATGTTTCAAAAATATATATTTAAAATAAATTATGTTCTTTTGAACTTTCTATTAATCAAAGAATCATAAAAATGTTTCCAGGAAATATTAAGCAGCAAAAACTGTTTTTTTACGATAATAATAAGAACCATTATTGATAACTGAGTACCAATAAAAATGCAGCACTAAATCAGCATGTTAGAATGATTTCTGAAGGATCATGCACTGAAGACTGCAGTGATGATGCTGAAAATTCACAGGAATAAACTACATTTTAAAATATATTCCAATAGAAAATAGTTATTTCACATTGTAATAATATTTCACAATATTACTGTTTTAACTTTATTTTTGATCAAATAAATGCATGCAGCCTTAAGGGTTAGCACTTAAACATTAACATTGCTAGCTCATCACACTAATTATCACGCAGCAATCTTAAACAATTACAATTAATAGAAGCAGTTAAAATTACTAAAGTTTAAATTAAGTAATTAAGTTAAAATCCGTTAATTACGGATAATTACAGACCTCTGGAACGCAGGTCCTCTGATAACACAGGCATAGGTGCTCGCCAACAGTACAGTCCAACACAGATCTAAGGAGCAATAAAAACACCAAACCTTTAAGTTATCGAGTACACAACATAATAAGAAATGAATGTATTAGTAGAACAGTTTGATCACACGGTGTGACATACCTTGGTGAGGTTTTTGAGGATAACAGCGAGCAGTCTGTATCGGCCTCGATCGTCTTGAGGTCTTCTGTTTTGATTTGAACTCCAGAAAAAAACGCGCGCTTGTTTCCACTGACGCGGCCCGGATCCGCTCTGCGACTGTAGTTCCCGCCCACTGAAACCGCGCCCGGGCTGGATCCGTGTTACAGCACTGAATCGGATGTGACTGTAACGCGGATTTGCCGGTTTTTAAACGGATCCGGCTCGGAGCTGCTGTCTGGGAAGCCATTCGGTACCAGAGTCAGTACATGTGAGCTTATGGGATTGTCCAGGTTTCAGGACTACAGCCTCAGACTGAGTCAGTGTTTGACACCAACAATCTGCAAAAATAAAACATGACAAACCTTTAAGTTATCGAGTACACAACATAATAAGAAATGAATGTATTAGTAGAACAGTTTGATCACACGGTGTGACATACCTTGGTGAGGTTTTTGAGGATAACAGCGAGCAGTCTGTATCGGCCTCGATCGTCTTGAGGTCTTCTGTTTAGATTTGAACTCCAGAAAAAAACGGATCCGCTCTGCGACTGTAGTTCCCGCCCACTGAAACCGCGCCCGGGCTGGATCCGTGTTACAGCACTGAATCGGATGTGACTGTAACGCGGATTTGCCGGTTTTAAAACGGATCCGGCTCGGAGCTGCTGTCTGGGAAGCCATTCGGTACCAGAGTCAGTACATGTGAGCTTATGGGATTGTCCAGGTTTCAGGACTACAGCCTCAGACTGAGTCAGTGTTTGAGACCAACAATCTGCAAAAATAAAACATGATCAATGTACATTTGTGTACATATAGATAAATGCAACAGTTATTCTTATTCATTTACCTATTGATTCATTTATTCATTTACTCAATGAATTTGTTTATTCATTTACCTATTTGGTAAATGAATAAACCATATTAAGTATATATTTAATATAATTTATATTTAAGTAATTTAATTTAACATTTTAATTGACTCAATAATAAATGTACAGTTTCTTTAAAGTGTATGTTGATTTAGGTCTTATCATGGCATTCAACATCCAAACTAAGGCATGCATGTTCAAATTAGACCAAAGTGTTTGTGCACATGGTTTTTGCACAGGCATTAAACTGCTATTCATCATAGTGCCTGTATACCGAACACAATAATACACAGCCGTGTCCTCAGTTTGCAGATTTTGTCCTTTAAGATATACTGTGCTTAGATGTGTCTCTGGAGATAGTGAACTTATTTTTTAACGAATCCTTGTAGTCTATTCCACCACCAGCATGGATCATGCCAATGAACTCAAGGATCTTCCCCTGAGAGTGTCTAATCCAGGAAGGTGCCTTAGAGGTATCACTGAGAGCATATCCAGATATTTTACAGGAAATGGTCAAAGATTCTCCAGGTTTTACCAAAAGGGAGCTTGGCTGGTTGTGTTCCACACTGCTGTACACATCTGCAAGTCAAACACACACACACAAGTTCATTTTGAAATGGTATTTTTTGTGGTTATTAATTGTTGAAAAATGCTAAAAAAAAAAAAAAAAAAAAACTTAAAGATTTGAACTCACAAGGTGCGACAGACATCAATACAAGCACAAACAGATAAAACATGATTTTATGAGTGGTTCTTCTCAGCTTCGTGGCAACACAAGAGAATTATACACAGCAAGTGTGGGGATGGGTGTATAAATACTGGAGAATTTGCATTGAGTATTGGTAATGTGCGTGTGCACAGGGTGAATACTGAAGGATGGTTCACCAAGAAATGCACATTATGTCATCATTTACTCATTTCAAACCTGAATGAGTTTGTGGTAGCCTACAGAAAATGTCAATATTTTGGCTGCTTTTTTTCCATAGAAAGAAAATGAAAGTGGTTTGTTTCTGTCATACTCCAAAAGTATGAAATAAATAGCATTAAATGTAATATTAATGTCATTATGACTTGTGCACTTCTTTTGTTTTCTAAGAAAGGACAACATATAGGTTTGGAAAGAGAAAAGATTTGAACTCACAAGGTGTGACAGACATCAATAGAAGCACAAACAGATAAAACATGATTTTATGAGTGGTTCTTCTCAGCTTCGTGGCAACACAAGAGAATTATACACAGCAAGTGTGGGGATGGGTGTATAAGTACTGGATAATTTGCATTGAGTATTGGTAATGTGCGTGTGCACAGGGTGAATACTGAAGGATGGTTCACCAAGAAATGCACATTATGTCATCATTTACTCATTTCAAACCTGAATGAATTTATGTGGTAGCCTACAGAAAATGTCAATATTTTGGCTGCTTTTTTTCCATAGAAAGAAAATGAAAGTGGTTTGTTTCTGTCATACTCCAAAAGTATGAAATAAATAGCATTAAATGTAATATTAATGTCATTATGACTTGTGCACTTCTTTTGTTTTCTAAGAAAGGACAACATATAGGTTTGGAAAGAGACAGTGGTTTGCTTTATGGTCATTTTGGGGTGAATTCTGTCTTCAATATGAAATGGACTGCTCTGAATGTGTCTTATAGACATTGTTAGTGCTCATCTAATTAGAACTCAATCAGTAAGACAACTGCTGATATGTTTTTTTTAAGCTGGATTTATAACTTAAACACGTTTAAAGACAAGAAAGAGCAAAAATCCATTAATTAGAACTCAATCAGTAAGACAACTGCTGATATGTTTTTTTTAAGCTGGATTTATAACTTAAACACATTTAAAGACAAGAAAGAGCAAAAATGCAGAGTAATTTGAAAATAAATGTGTAAATTAATAAACCACATCAAATCAAAGTAAAATACATTTATTAAATCACCCATCATGTCCATTTCTCCCCCTCCCCCTCATGTGTTTTTGTAAGGGTATCTGTATGAAAACAAGCAAAGTGAGTCTCTTGCACAGTAATACACTGCAGTGTCTTCAGTCTTTAACTGACTCATGTGCAGATAGAAATTAGAGCTGTCCGTGGATGCCATGAATCTGTCCTGCACCGACTGAGCGGAGCCTTTGCTAGAGTCTGTATAATAGTGTAAGATCCATTCCAGTCCTTTTCCAGGGGCCTGACGGATCCAGTGCATCCTATAGCTACTAAGAGTGAATCCACTGCAGGCACAGGTCAGTTTGTAGGAAGCACCTGGAGACACAGTTACTGACTGTTCAGACTGTGTGAGCACAACCTGTGAATAAATACCTAAACAAAGAGACAAAATATTTACGCATCTAAAGAATCACAATACATATGCAATAGGATGGGGTGTTACATTGTAACTCCCTAAAACTGCCTAAACTCTTTATTAAAAAAATAAATAAAAACACTCACTGTGTACAGCTGCCAACAGCACAAAGACCTTTAGGGAGAACATTGTCTCTCCTCTTCAGATAAATCACTCATTTACTAGTTTTAAATAGAAAATATGGCAGTTGAGTTTGCATTGATATATTTGCATGGGGACACAGAGTGGTGTGTGGGTGTGTTCAAAACCTAGTATCAGTTTTTTCATTTTTTATGGAAGGGTGTCCTCTTCTGGCATCTAAATTATTCCTACAATGGGTCAATTGAGCATTCAAGGTTATTACAAGACAGGATGAATTTGATAAAAAGTATTTACAAAAGCTAAAACATCAACTGACTCATTCAGTGTTCTATATTATTTATTTATTTGCTTTGATTTTGCAATACTGTGGTTATTGTGTGAAAATATGTACTTTATAATATGAAAAGGAACTGTTTATTGAAAAATGTGTTTAGTTTAGTTTTTGTACAGGTTCTGTGGCAGTTTGTGGCATAGTGCATTGCGAGCACAATAATACACAGCTGAGTCCTCAGTGTGGAAATTCCTTCCTGTTAAAATAACTGCGTTGCTGGAGGATTCAGAAGAGAAACTGATCTTATTTTTGAGAGAATCTTTGACACCATTGCTGCTGGAAGTGTAGTAACACAAGAGAATTATACACAGCAAGTGTGGGGATGGGTGTATAAGTACTGGATAATTTGCATTGAGTATTGGTAATGTGCGTGTGCACAGGGTGAATACTGAAGGATGGTTCACCAAGAAATGCACATTATGTCATCATTTACTCATTTCAAACCTGAATGAATTTATGTGGTAGCCTACAGAAAATGTCAATATTTTGGCTGCTTTTTTTCCATAGAAAGAAAATGAAAGTGGTTTGTTTCTGTCATACTCCAAAAGTATGAAATAAATAGCATTAAATGTAATATTAATGTCATTATGACTTGTGCACTTCTTTTGTTTTCTAAGAAAGGACAACATATAGGTTTGGAAAGAGACAGTGGTTTGCTTTATGGTCATTTTGGGGTGAATTCTGTCTTCAATATGAAATGGACTGCTCTGAATGTGTCTTATAGACATTGTTAGTGCTCATCTAATTAGAACTCAATCAGTAAGACAACTGCTGATATGTTTTTTTTAAGCTGGATTTATAACTTAAACACGTTTAAAGACAAGAAAGAGCAAAAATCCATCAGAGTAATTTGAAAATAAATGTGTAAATTAATAAACCACATCAAATCAAAGTAAAATACATTTATTAAATCACCCATCATGTCCATTTCTCCCCCTCCCCCTCATGTGTTTTTGTAAGGGTATCTGTATGAAAACAAGCAAAGTGAGTCTCTTGCACAGTAATACACTGCAGTGTCTTCAGTCTTTAACTGACTCATGTGCAGATAGAAATTAGAGCTGTCCGTGGATGCCATGAATCTGTCCTGCACCGACTGAGCGGAGCCTTTGCTAGAGTCTGTATAATAGTGTAAGATCCATTCCAGTCCTTTTCCAGGGGCCTGACGGATCCAGTGCATCCTATAGCTACTAAGAGTGAATCCACTGCAGGCACAGGTCAGTTTGTAGGAAGCACCTGGAGACACAGTTACTGACTGTTCAGACTGTGTGAGCACAACCTGTGAATAAATACCTAAACAAAGAGACAAAATATTTACGCATCTAAAGAATCACAATACATATGCAATAGGATGGGGTGTTACATTGTAACTCCCTAAAACTGCCTAAACTCTTTATTAAAAAAATAAATAAAAACACTCACTGTGTACAGCTGCCAACAGCACAAAGACCTTTAGGGAGAACATTGTCTCTCCTCTTCAGATAAATCACTCATTTACTAGTTTTAAATAGAAAATATGGCAGTTGAGTTTGCATTGATATATTTGCATGGGGACACAGAGTGGTGTGTGGGTGTGTTCAAAACCTAGTATCAGTTTTTTCATTTTTTATGGAAGGGTGTCCTCTTCTGGCATCTAAATTATTCCTACAATGGGTCAATTGAGCATTCAAGGTTATTACAAGACAGGATGAATTTGATAAAAAGTATTTACAAAAGCTAAAACATCAACTGACTCATTCAGTGTTCTATATTATTTATTTATTTGCTTTGATTTTGCAATACTGTGGTTATTGTGTGAAAATATGTACTTTATAATATGAAAAGGAACTGTTTATTGAAAAATGTGTTTAGTTTAGTTTTTGTACAGGTTCTGTGGCAGTTTGTGGCATAGTGCATTGTGAGCACAGTAATACACAGCTGAGTCCTCAGTGTGGAAATTCCTTCCTGTTAAAATAACTGTGTTGCTGGAGGATTCAGAAGAGAAACTGATCTTATTTTTGAGAGAATCTTTGACGCCATTGCTGCTGGAAGTGTGGTACCAGCCGATCCATTCCATCGGTTTTCCACTTGAATGTCTGATCCAGTTTGTGTTGTAGCCACCACCTGAGGCTGAATATCCAGTGATCTTACAGGCGATGGTAAATGTTTCCCCTGGTTTTACAACCATTACAGGAGGCTGATCCAGCTCAATGCAGAAAAGACCTACAAACAAAGATTCATTTCAGTAATACAAATTGAGCTCCACATCTGAACTAATGTTCATTGGTGATACTCACAGTGTGCAGCTGCCAAAACTAGCAGTACTGATATGCAATACATGATGCCGGTTGTATTTTCACTCTGCTCTGTAAAACTAAAAGCTTTTATTGTGCATGTGTGCTTCTGTTTACTTGAGAGAAGGGTGGAGATTTGCATTGACGTAAACATCTATCTGACTGTAGTCCTTATGATAATTATTAACAATAATGCAAAATGAGTTGGACAATTTTATATTCTTGATTTATAAAATAAAGTCTCAAAGATATTCACATTTAGTGTAAATATCTTCTACTAAATTAATCCAAAGAAAAAATATATTCGCTTAAACATATATTGAATATTACAGTAGAACAGTGTTATGGATAAAAACATTAAATTAAACCATTAAAGGGGAGGTTTTGTCATGCAAAGTCATGTCATGTAAGAAAAAGTTACTTTTTAAAGACTCATGAAAATAGGTAATGACAAGACAGTAAGCAGTAACCATATATTTATGTATTTTATATACTGTATCTGTAGCATGTATTTGCAAGATCAGGGATTGTATAATACACTGTAACGAGTGAAGAGATCTGAAACTTCAATGCTTTTGCCATTTAATCTTTATTTTATTTGATATCAGGAATAATTGATTTCTACAGAAAAGGGACAACATAAGTATATAAGCACATAAAAAGGTGAAGAAAATGAGACATGTCGATTTTCTTTATGACTTTTATATTCAAACACACCTGACTCAACTAATCCACTCATTAGTAAAGATTTAAAGACCTCAAATGTGTGTGTCAGATAAGAGAGAAATCAAAAACATGCAGTGTTGGGGTCTTGGGTATTCTTCAGGACCAGGATTGGAAACCACTGCTCTAGTTCAAATGAACAACAGCAGCAGTTTCTCAGAGCTCAGCGATATAATTCTGCCAGAAAGACTCAAAAGGCAGGTGAATGTTTACATAGTATTTATTCTTGTATGATTCATGTCTAGTTGTATGGAAAAGTTCTTTGCCATAGGCCCTGTGCTTAGTCCAAATCCTAGGGATGCAGATTTGGCTGGTCCTGCCTGAAGATGAAGGCAGGGACAGAGCCTACCCTCTGACGGATGGACAGGGAACAATCTGGTGGTGGTGGGGAGGAAGGTGTGCACTCTAAAGGGACATTTAAATTTTTCTGCCCTTATTAACCTCTGTAAAAATATTCAGCATAGTGTTTGTTTTTCCTATTTATTGATATCTTGTATCACTGCTATTGTGTTAATAGCTGATACGTCTTCTCCACAGTGACACCTATTGAAATTTTATAAACTCTTTAATTATGCAGTAATAATTCATTTGAAACAACACATACTAGACTTTTGCATTTTCTGAAGGAATAGTTGGTAGTGTTTGCCCATGTAAATCTCATCCTGGTTGCCAGTGCTTAATAGTGTTAAAGGCAGGCCTATGCTTAATTTCTCTCAAATGTTCTTTAATAAGCAAAATGAATGAATTCAAAATTATTATGTTGTGACGAGTCTTTGGGGATGATATAATTTAAGGACAGACAGAAGGACAGAAACTTTTCATAATTTAATACTATGCCCTGGGAGTATAAACTTTACAGTTGAGACTGCAAACACAAGATTACAGTGCTATATTTTAATTTATACCATGGTCTGCCTGAATTCTCGATTCTGATTGGCTGGCAGGTATGCATTAAAACTCTTTAATGCACAGGTAGTTCCAAGTCAGTTTAATCATTGTTCTATATTAATGTGCTGCTTTAATTGATGCACACAAACCCACACATATCACTTTCACACAAACACTCACAGACATACACAGAGAGAGCGAGAGAAAGGGAGAGAGAGAGAGCCGGAGATCGCAGATTGCATAAGACAAATACGGTCACCCCCACAACTAGTAAAACTATTATTTGTGCAGCCCTGCTGTCTTTTGTGTAACTGTGAATCTCTAGCACAGTAATAAACAGCTGTCTTAGTCTTCAGGCTTTTCACCTGTAAATACAGCATGTTTTTGCTGGTGTCTTTGGTGATGGAGAACTGTCCCTGTAGAGACTGAGCAAAAATAGTGCTAGTGCCACCATCAATACACCCAATCCACTCCAGTGCTTTCCCTGGTTTCTGACGGATCCAGTGCATCCAGTAGCTGCTCATTGAGAATCCAGACACAGTGCAGGACAGAGTCACTGATTCTCCAGGCTTTTTCACCACAGAGTCTGAGGAGGTCAAAGACTGACCACTAACAGCTGAAAAACATGGAACAAGTAATGTTAGATTATTTAGAACAATGAAATTAAAACAGTAATATAGAACTAATGGGAGTTTGTCACATGAAATAATTATCAGAAGTCCGTACCATAGAATCTCCATTACCACAGTAATACAGTGATAGGGTACACTGCAGCTGTGGACACACACAGCTTATAACAAAGTCTTTCAGGAGTCTGGGAGACACTGACCCTTCCCACAAAATATTTTGCATCTTTGCAGGTTTGCAGCTCTGTAGTTTAACACAGTAATCTGATAATTATTACAGTAGACAAGGGGAGAATCTTCACTTATGTTTTAATAACTGAGCAAAGTTATATTACTTCATCATGTTTACATTTTGTACTTTTTTTCTCATGGTGTGTTATTTGATATTGACCCAACATGACGAAAGTTTATCAGCATTGCTCAGTCATTTTCCATACAGTTTCTAGCTCAGCAGGGAAGTTTTTTCTTGATTTGTGCTTTTTCTTTTTCCCAGATGAATGTCATTACACTCTTAAAAATAAAAGTACTTCACGATGCCATAGAATAACCTTTTTGTCTAAATGGTTCCATAAAGAACCTTTAACATCTGAAGAACCTTTTTGTTTCACAAAAGGTTATTTGTGGTAAAAGAAGGTTCTTCAGCTGGGATGTAATTTTAGGCTGGGAAATCTCACACTCATCCAGGCCACACAGAAAAAAAAGGGGCCAAAATTGTACCTTTTGGGGTACAACAGCTTGTCACTGGAACAGTTCCTTTAAAATTACATCTTTGTACCTTTTTTTTTACCCCTAATAGATACATATTAATACCTTAGAGTAGTCATTCGTACTCTTAAGGTACTAATATGTAGGCCTACCTATTAGGGGTAAAAAAGTAACAAAGATTTCCTTTCAAGGGCACTGTTCCAGTGACAAGCTGTTGTACCCCAAAAGGTGCAATTTTGGTCCCTTTTTTTCTGTATACATTATTTATGTTATTATTGTTGCTCTGCAGTTGCTTAGGTGCCTGGGCTGGTTGCTAGAGTGTTCAGTGTGGTTGTTGCTATGCGGTTGCTAGGGTATTTAGGGTGGTTGCTAAGAGGTTGCTAGGGTATTCTTGGTGGTTGATAGGGTGTTGCTATGTGGTTACTAGGGTAGCTGGGGTAGTTGCTAAGGTGTTGCTAGGCTACCTGGGTTGGTTGCTAAGGTGTGGCTAAGCGGTTGCTAGGGTACTAAAAGTGGTTGCCAGGGTGTTGCTAAGCTACCTGGGGTGGGTGCTAGGGTGTTGCTATGCGGTTGCTAAGGTGATCAGGGTGGTTGCTAAGGTGTTGCTAGGTGGCTGCTAGGGTACTCAGGGTTGTTGCTAGGGTGTTACTAGCATGTTGTTAGCATGATTACCAAGTTACCAGCATGTCTCTAGCATTATTAGCATGTTACTAGCATGTTGTAAGCATGATTAGCAAGTTACTAGCATGTTGTAACCATGATTAGCAAGTTACTAGCATGTTGTTAGCATGATTAAGCATGATGTTGTTAGCATGTTAGTAGCATGATTCTAGCATGATTAGCATGTTACTAGCATGGTGTTAACATTTGGTTAGTGTGATTAGCAAGTTACTAGCATTGTGTTAGCATGTTTCTAGCATGGTTAGCAAGTTATTATTACTTTATTTTGCAACGTGGAAGTAAATACGTTGACGTACTTCCTTATAATGTGTTAAACTTCCGTTTCGCTAGCCGGTAGGTAAGGAGCTTAGGAGTGATGTGGTGGGGGCACACACACACAGAACACTAATAAACACTGTGATGGTCAATATTTACCACACCCGTGGTGTATAACACAGTGGGAGGATGAAATGAAGAAGTGGCCTGCCATAACTTTTTAATTATTTAATTTTGTCGCTTGGAGTAGACGGGTCTTCTATGCGGAAGCACTGAGGCATATCAGTACCTGCACAGCGGAAAAGTCGGTCGAGTGCTGGTACATGAAACAGAAAGCGAATTCTAAAAGCAGATGTGAATCCCAGTAGTGTTATTGTCTGATCCAAAACTTTTTATTTTGGATGCAATTAATCATTTGACACCCCTATTCAGAATGTTTTCCATTTGTTCCATGAGTTTTGAATAAGTGACAAATTGACGATTATTTACCTAGCATTGCTAAACTGCATAATTTTCAGTAGGGGAAAAAAATCTAAATAAACTGCACCTTGACATTTTAATTGTGTGTTTGTGTGCATACATAAGGAGAAAGTAGTAATATAAGATCTTGAAAATATTTGTGTAAAAACAGTATATTTAATGGTTACACTGAATAATTCCAAACAACTACACAATGTATCCAAAATTACTACACCGTCCTAAATTTCATATAAAATGCCATGGAATGTAAACTCTCATGTGCTCCTCCATTGTATCAATCCAGTAGGAGATAATTCGGCTCACTACACTGTGGGACACATCAAAGCGTTCAGCAAGATCTCCTTGAAGGAAATTCAACTTCAGCTTCATCATGGTCATCCGACTTTGATCCATTATGTGCATCTTAAAATTGGAAGTGTAGAATTTAACATGTTCTTTAAAGACACTAAGGGTGAAGCCAGTGTACAATAAAGAGCTAGTGCTATTCTTGAGAATGGCAAAGGCAAAGGGATCTTCACTGTGGAACTGTGTTGTCTTGTGTAACATTATTTTTACCCCTGAGGCATATGTGTGGTCTGTCAATGCCTGGACCTCCCACTGAGTACAGACATCACTGTACTGAAGGAGCAGCTGCAATGACGTCTCATGGTCACCTTGCTCATCATCTAAAAAACACAACACTGAAGTCAATCAGATGCTCAGGAGAAACTGATAAATTCTCCACCCCCTGTTTACAAAAAGTATTACAAAAAAGTAGCAAAAGTATGTTATACATGGCACCATGGTGTTCCAGTCGCAATACAGTGGTATTTTTATTCAATACAATCACAGTACCTGGCTTTAAGGGATAGTTCACCCAAAAATTAACATTTATCATTTACTCAACCTCGAGTTGTTCTAAACCTGTATACATTTCTTTGTTCTACTGAACACATTATTTGGAATAATGTTAATATACAAACTATTCTTGGATCCCATTCACTTCCATAGTATTATTTCTTACTACTATGGAAGGGAATGGGACCCAAGATTTGCTTGGTTACAAACATTCTTTGAAATATCTTCCTTTGTGTTAAGCAGCAAAAATAAATTAACACAGGTTTGGAACAACTAGAGTTTAAGTAAATTACAGAATTGTAATTTTAGCTATACCTCTGTGCGCTTTTTTGCAACTGTTTTCTACTGTTATCAACAACGTCAGCGTTAAGAGCGTTAAGAGTCAACCACGTCTAAAACGGCTCATTCTAACACGCCCCCACATGTCTAGGTCACAATGTGGGAAGATTTGCATAACGCCGCCCAAATGTTCACGCAAAGAAAGAAACGCAAATGTTCTCGCTGTAGTATTGTTGTTGCCGCCACCGCCATGTCGTGAAGGCGCTGTGTGTTTCGTTGTGAAAGCAAAACTACTTTGTTTGGCCTTCCAAAAGAGGACGATATCTGCTTCATCATGCCTGGAGCTGATCTGTACTGGTCGCTGAGAAAATACATCAACTTTGCGCTGTGGATCGCTGGATCGGCTTTCATCGTGGACGAAGCGGAGTTCAGCCCGGGGTCGTCACATATGGTTGCCGCAAGCCCTCCCGACGCTCCTTCATCGAATCCGCCAGCCGCGCCGTTCTCAATCCTGCCGGTCTCTGCTCACTCTAGCCCGCCATGTGTTTCGTTGTGAAAGCGAAACTACTTTGTTTGGTCTTCCAAAAGAGGACATGACTAAATCAGTGGTTAAGTTGTATTTACAACACTGTTCCAGAACACTTCAACCCAAATATTCAGATGTGTGCAGCACATTTTATGGAGGACTGTTTCCTGGTAGAGAAGACTACAATGCCGGCTGTTCTGACTCAAAGATTGTAAGTACGTTTTCATTTAAAATATTTGCCACTAATGATTAAAACGCGAGTTTTGGGCAGTGTAGAGTAGCGCTTGTTTGTAATTTCTCCGATCACAAATGCAGACATGGTTTTATGTTTACGCGGCGGGATGCAACGCAATGCGTGAAAAGGCAGTATAAGTCATTATAATCAGTAATTATGTCCCCACTGGATGCAAAAAAAGCCTAGTTTATAATACTCCCGGTGCTCCCGATGGCCAGTCCGGGCCTGTTCTTCAGATTATAAAAAGGTAGGAAAGAGATGGTTCTTTAAAGAACCTTTGACTGAATGGCTCTTTGTGCAACCAAAAAAGGTTATTCTATGGCATTGCTGTGAAGAACCTTTTAAGCACCTTACTTTTAAGAGTGTAGTATCAGTGTCATGCTTATTTTGTGGAGTAAGGATTGCAAGATGTTCAGCTTACGTAACTTGGATGTCCGCACCATTTCTCACGATGAGTTTTTGAACAGCTGCCTGTATTTGTGTTTCCACTGTGTCTCTTGCACAGTAATACACTGCAGTGTCTTCAGTCTTCAGCTGATTCATATGCAGATAGAGATTAGAGCTGTCCTTAGATGCTGTGAATCTGCCCTGCATCGACAGAGCTGAGCCTTTGTTAGAGTCTGAATAATAATAAATAAGCCATTCCAGTCCTTTTCCAGGGGCCTGACGGATCCAGTGCATGTAAGTGCTACTAACAGTAAACCCACTGCAGGCACAGGTCAGTTTGTAGGAAGCACCTGGAGCCACAACTACTGACTGTTCAGACTGTGTGAGCACAACCTGACAATCAATACCTGTGGATAAACACAACATTTAAAAAATAATTATGAATATGTATTTATTTACACTTAGAAAACAGTTTGTTTTGTTCAGGGGATTTACTTACAAGACACAGCAGCCAGCAACAGCAAGAGAAATGAAGTGAACATGGTTTATATGAAGGCTGAACTGGTGATGAGTCCTTCACTCAACAGTGTAGCTGTTTAAATATGAAACAGACATCAGTTCATTTGCATTGAAACCTTGAATTAGCAAAAAAAAAAAAAAACTGTGGAGTCAAAAGAGCTTGAGACCATTGAGGTTCATTTCATGGACAATAGTACCACCTATTGATATGGAAATTGTACTTCCGTGAAATTAATAAATGTTTTTGTTTGTTTGTTTGTTGTGTTCTGGTGAGAGTGGGTACAGAACTAGACAGACTCAAGTGACCTACAGAAATGCTGTTTTCTAGCTAGTTTTCAGTCTTGGCAGTTTTTGTGTATAGTACTGCAGTCATTTCAGTCACTGTGTCTCTCTTGCACAATAATATACAGCAGTGTCTTCATTCTTCAGGCTGTTCATCTGCAGATACACCTGCTTCCTACTGTTGTCTCTGGAGATGGTGAACTGTCCTTGGACAGACTGAGAGTAATATATAGACTGGCTATCATGTCTGATCACTGCCAGCCATTCCAGCTCTTTTCCATGCTTCTGTCTGATCCAAGCCATCCAGTAGTTAGCCATGTCCAAACTAGAGGCAGTACATGTGAGCTTATGGGATTGTCCAGGTTTCATGACTGCAGCCTCAGACTGAGTCAGTGTTTGACACCAACAATCTGCAAAAATAAAACATGATCACTGTGTGTAAATTCAGATAAAAGCAGACTGGAAACTAAAAAACTGGAATCATACATTGAGAAGCCAGCAACAGTATCGTGAATCCCAAGATTTTGTGCTCCATAATTGTGTACTGAAATATTGAGCTGTACAGTGATACAGACCTGATTATGAAGAGTTCAAGAGAATGATGAATTTGCATAATCCAAAATTTAAATAATTAAATATTCAGTTAGGGATGTCTTGAGTTTAGATAGGGGCATCGTATTACAGAGTCACATACATATGCATTTTATGGATCGATACAAGGCATGCAAAGTAATGAATTCAAATCTTTGTATATCGAACAATAATATTTATTCATTTGTTTAATGTGTATCTGGTAACATTCTGGTATTTTTAATTGACTTTTAATTTTAAAATAAATAATTACCAGTTCTCTAAGAAATGGATATTGTCATTAATTACTCATTTCCTGTTGTTTCAAACCCATATGACTTACTTTCTTCTGTGGAACAGAAAAGTAAATATTCTGGCTGCTTTTTTCCATATAAAATAAAACAGGTTTGAGTCTGACAAAGTCCAGAATGATTAAATAAATTGCATTAAATGTATCATTATTGTAGTCATTTAACTTCTGCACTTCTCCTTTTGTGTTTTAAGAAATAAAATAATATAGGTTTGGAAAGATATGACACATTGATTTGATTTTTGATTATTTTTGGGTAAATTATTCCTTTAATATGAAACATTCAGTTTTTATTATGTGTGTTATGGGAATTATTGGTGTTCATCTGGTGAGCACTCCATCATTAAAGGAATAGTTCACCCAAAAATAAATAAATTGCAAAACATTTACTACACGCATTACAAACTTCAGCTTTCAGCTTTACAGCTTTTCACGTTAATTGATGGACTAGAGTTGTGTTGTGGATTACATGTGGATTATTGTGATGGGGTTTTTTTTCAGCTGATTGAACTGTCATTTTGACAGCACCCATTCACTGCAAAGGATCTATTGGTGAGCAAATCATGTAATGTTAAGTTTCTTCAGATTTGTGCCAATGATCATCTACATCTTGGGTGAGTGTGAGTACATTTTCAGCTAATTGTAATTTTAGGTAAAATATTCCTTTAACCCTTTGACGCGTACGATCACACCGGTGTGATCAGTCTTGGCTGGTTCCTGGAGCGTACGATCACACCGGTGTGATCAGTCTTGGCTGGTCCCTGAAGCGTACGATCACACCGGTGTGATCAGTCTTGGCTGGTCCCTGAAGCGTACGATCACACCGGTGTGATCAGTCTTGGCTGGTCCCTGAAGCGTACGATCACACCGGTGTGATCAGTCTTGGCTGGTCCCTGAAGCGTACGATCACACCGGTGTGATCAGTCTTGGCTGGTCCCTGAAGCGTACGATCACACCGGTGTGATCAGTCTTGGCTGGTCCCTGAAGCGTACGATCACACCGGTGTGATCAGTCTTGGCTGGTCCCTGAAGCGTATGATCGCACCGGTGTGATCAGTCTTGGCTGGTCCCTGAAGCGTACGATCGCACCGGTGTGATCAGTCTTGGCTGGTCCCTGAAGCGTACGATCACACCGGTGTGATCAGTCTTGGCTGGTCCCTGAAGCGTACGATCACACCGGTGGTGTGCAGGAACAGGAAAAGCGAAATAAAAACGATCCATGTGTCACACAGATCTATTGTGGCTGCGTTGTGTCACATGACAAGCATGACGCGTCGCCATGGAAACAATAAGGCGATACATTTTAAAATAACGGTCGCCTAAAAAAAACTCACGCTGGGGGCTCAGCTAGAATATTTTAAACTCACGTGTGAAAGGGTTAAGAAAAATTTGCTTTTGTTGTTTATAACCTGAATTAATAACTTTAAGAATGAGAAAAACAGTGCAAAAATGGTATCAGAGTAATTTATTATTTTACATTAAATAACATAAACAATAAATTTAAATACAGTCTAAAATACAGTCCCTCTCCCCCTCCTGTGTTTTTGTAAGGGTATCTGTATGAAAACAAGCAAAGTTAATCTCTTGCACAGTAATACACTGCAGTGTCTTCAGTCTTCAGCTGATTCATATGCAGATAGAGATTAGAGCTGTCCTTAGATGCTGTGAATCTGCCCTGCACTGACTGAGCGGAGCTCTTATCAGAATCTGAATAATAATAAATAATCCATTCCAGTCCTTTTCCAGGGGCCTGACGGATCCAGTGCATCCTATAGCTACTAAGAGTGAATCCACTACATGCACAGGTCAGTTTAACAGATCCACCTGGAGACACAGTTACTGACTGCTCAGACTGTGTGAGCACAACCTGACAATAAACACTTAAACAGAGAGAAAAATGCTTTACATATCAAATTAACTACAATACTGACGAAACAGGATTGGATGTTACATTGTAAGACTGCCTAAATAAAACCCCTAAACTAAAAACACTCACTGTGTACAGCCACCAACAACAGCAGAAGGAGCTTTATGGAGAACATTGTCTCTCCTCTTCAGATAAATCACTCATTTACCAGTTGTTTAAATAGAAAATATGGCATTTGAGTTTGCATTGATATATTTGCTCATGCATGGGGACACACAGAGTGGGTGTGTTCAATCAAACAAAACCTGAGTGTCAGTTTTTATTTAATTTTTTATTTCTTTCATTTATCATGAAAGGATGCCCTCTTCTGGCATCTAAATTATTCTTAAATGTGGGATCAGTTGTGCACCCAAGGTTGTTACCTGACATTTAGCAGATTAATTTAATACAAAAATATAACTGATTTACAAAAAGGCTAAAACATCAACTGACCCATTCAGTGTGCAGTATTTTATTTATTTATTTGCTTTGATTTTGCCATATTGGCTTTGGAATTATGTCATAAGATGGAAAGGATCTGCAATGTATAACTCTGTTTTATTGAAAAATGTGTTCAGTGGTTCGGGGTTTTTGTACAGGTCCTGTGACAGGTTGTAGCACAGTGTATCGCGAGCACAGTAATACACAGCAGTGTCCTCAGTGTTTTTTCCTGTTAAAATAACTGTATTGCTGGAGGATTCAGAAGAGAAACTGATCTTATTTTTGAAAGAATCTGTGACACGATTGCTGCTGGAAGTGTGGTACCAGCTGATCCATTCCATCAGGAATTCCATTTTCCACTTGAATGTCTGATCCAGTTTGTGTAGCCACCACCTGAGGCTGAATATCCAGTGATCTTACAGGGCGATGGTAAACGTTTCCCCTGGTTTTACAACCATTACAGGAGGCTGATCCAGCTCAATGCAGAAAAGACCTATGAACAACAAATACAACATTTTCAGTAATACAAACTAAACTCCACATTTGATTTTCTAGAAATGTTTATTATTGTTTATATATATATATATACACACTATATACAGTAGTATACTCACAGGGTGCAGCTGCTAAAACTAGCAGTGCTGATATAAAGTACAAGATGCTGCTTGTATTTGTACTGTGCTATGGCTCTGTAAAACATAAAGAGCTTTTATTCTGTCTTTGTGCTCCTGTTAAGGGCGGAGATTTGCATTGATGCAAACATCTGATATTAGTTCTTATGGTAATTATGAATGATAATGCTAAATTATTTGTCTGATTTTGTACTTGATTTATAAAAGAAAGTCTTGAGAGTCTGGTGATTTTGTGGTTATAATGGTTGTATCATGTTTCAGTGGAAAACTGTTTAATAATCCTAAAAAAAACCTCTTTAAAAATGTACTGTACTCACAATCTCACTGCACTCACACGGATAAGACATGGTTTATAAGTGGAATTGTAAAATACACTGTAATGAGTGAATATGTGCAGTTGTTACCTTAAAGAATTATTTAAACCGGATCTTAACCACAGAAATAACTTTTGTTGGTATAGTCATGTTTTCAGTCATGTTAAATAATATTTTGAGTTGAATAAAACCAGTTAAGCTGATGTTCATTTGTTCAATGTGTTTAGACTTGTTTTGTACAGAGCTGTGGCTTGTTTAGACACTGTGTGTATCTTGCACAATAATACACAGCTGAGTCCTCAGTCTCAAAATTCTCCCCCTGTAGAAACACTGTGTTTTTGGATGTGTCCTGGGTGAAACTGATCTTGTTTTTCACTGAGTCTTTAATGTCAGTGCCACCACCACTACAAAGATATCCGAGCCATTCCAGTGCTTTTCCAGTGGGTTGACGGATCCAATTAATGTAATAGCTTGATACTGAAATCCTGCAGGAGATAGAGAATGATTCTTGAGGTTTCACAACCAAAGATGGAGGCTGATTGAGCTCAACACAGAAAACACCACCTGCAAATAACAATGAAAGAATGTGTTATTATTAGTTATGTCTCAAAACTTCTGTTAACAGTTATGAAGCTTATTTCATTGATTTATAGTTTAAATAAAGCATCAGTGAAGCTCACAGGATGAAGCTGCTGCCAGCAGTAGTAGAGCTGATGAGAAGATCATGTTTGGAGTAAACGCAGCTTTATCACTCTTACTGATCCACAAAGAAGATACTTGTCTTTTGTACAAAGAGGAAGTGGAGAATTTGCATACAGGTTTCAGGGTTGTCCAAGATGGCAGTTTGTTGTTTATTTGGTTTAGTACAATAATTGCTTTCCACATGAAATGACAGGATCTGTGATCAAATAAACATGAAGAAAACACACGGGAAATACATGTTACAAGCACTTTAAGACATTTTGTAGATTGTTTAATAAACAGATCTTTAACCTGTCTGTCAGGTTCATCTGATTTCAATGTTTAATAAAAGTATTGGTATAAATACTTAGTTCTTCAAGAATTTTGCTTATGTCCAACATTTCTGTATTTTTATCTAGTGACAATTTCATTGTGTTTGAATTTCTTTCATTTAATTTCACCTTAAATTATTTGCCTGATAACTGCCTCTTATTCTTTTCACATTTAAACATCAGGACTCTCAGTGACTCACAGCTGTTAACCTGTGCAGCCATACAAGGGCAAAGCACTGTAACTACACCAACACTGAGGGGAAAAAATCCAAATGATTGTAGTTAAAATTGTCTGCAACTTTTGATATTGTGGCCAAAAATGACTTAAGATACATTTACTGTATATCTGTTAAATAATCAAGACCTATACCACCTCCTTTGTGTGAATGCAAATTCCCTGTGATGCCAGATGATTCTTGCAGTGATTAAAAAGAAAAGTGGAAAGAATAACGATTTATGAATTTTATTCAGCATTTGCGTGTGTTCTGATGAGCAGCAGCAGTGGTTCTATCCAACACAATTATTCGATAATATACTTAGAGGCTTTTTTGTGCACCGAATTTCTTGATAAATAAATCAAATTAATGGTTAAAAATGCACTTTAGAGTCGATATTTTTATGTGAGGATCGATCCTTTCGATACAACATCAGTATCGAAAGTATCGATACTTGAGGATCGATCCGCAACATCCCTAGTCACAAGCCAAAAACTCCGGTTTCGCTGTCTACACGATAACACTGCAACCGGAGTTTTTGGAAATCTTCACCCTGGCAGGCGTTTTCAAAAATGTTCGGTTTCAGTGAGCTGGTGCTGCGTTTGCGTGTGGACGAACGGCCTAACCGCGTAGAAAAAACATGCTGGTTTAAAAATAAGGGCGTTCGTGTGGACAGGACATTTGAAACGTCAATTAAGACTGCTTGACAAGAGCGCCACCTCTCGGAAATGGAACAGTATGTCTCGTAGGAATGTGCCGAACAAGGCTTTTGAAGCAGTTGAGGCTTTTACAACAAACTGCGTTGATGCTTCGAAGCTTTTGATAAAAATTCTTACACCAACTGTATCATTTAGATCAGTGTTTCCCAACCGGGGTGCCGTCTGTCGAGAGCAGGGGTGCCGTGTAAAAAATATATATTTTTAAATATTTTTAAATTGCTAAAATGTTCAAAAAGCATCTATTATATAATATCCATTTCTGATGTCCCCAATAATTAGAGATGCACCGCTCAGGTTTCACTTTCACGTGGTGTGATGCTCTGTGTATTATCCCGCTCTATGTGTGCGCTCCGCTCAATCGCTCCACTCGTATACCGCTCATGCTCATCAGAACAGCAAAGTCCACTCAGAAATCAAGCTGACAGGAAACATAGATGTAGTACAGTATTGTTTCTGTCTGCTGTGCACAGCCCTACTGTGCTGTAACATGGTGTGGTATATGGGCTGCCCTCTCATTCATTGATCTGCTAACCGCTATGCTATGCTCACCTGTTCTGATAATAATAGCTTTCTAGCACTAAACATTATTTGGATAATTGGTAAAAAAAAAAAAAGTTAAATATCTGAACCCTACTGTTAGACCTACCTGAAAAACTAAAAAGCAATTTATTTAATTCGAAGGTTTAATTCGTTATTTTTTATTTGTGCTATCATTATTAATTTCTTTATTTGTTCTTAACTTTTATTATTACAGTATTTATTTTAAAAACGTAGAGTGCCTTAAAAATAATTATCACAACCCTGATAAAACAGGCGTATACTGATTTTCTCATCCTCCGATTTATAGGCTATCAATCCTGTTTTTATCATCATTATAATTTAAAATATGAATAAATTCAGAACAGGATTAGAATATAATTATATTTTAAATACGTTTTTTAATTTAATTATATTTTTAAATAAGAAATATTTTTTCTACAAGAACAACAGTAGTGTTTACAACAGCAAAACCACCATACCCTGTAAACTCAATAATAATAATAATAATAATAATAGGCCTAATATATTTCAGTTTCTAATTCCAGAGTGATTAAGAGGTGCAAAGAAAAATTTCTTTAACTTTTTAACTTAAAATTGTCTTTTCTGTTCTGTGTTTCTTTTTCAAAACTGCATCATGGCATTTGCTGCTGTCAATACAGAAGCATCCATTTCGATACACGTCTCAGCAAGGAGCACAGCCTTATTAAAAGCCGTGCTCCATGTGCCCCTTTTATACTTTGAGCACCTGCCCCTCCAAAGGTCTCTGCACGGCCCTGCAGGAAAGGTGGCGGTTTTTGTATTGCTTTGGCACTGAACTCATTCACTGTGACTCTCTAGCGCAGTAATACACAGCAGTGTCTTCAGTCTTGAGGCTGTTCATCTGTAGGTACAGTTGACTGCTGGAATCATCTCTGGACACTGTGAACCTGCCCTGAACTGACTGGGAATAGTACTTCTGAGAACTAGATGTGCCAATAGTTGCAACCCATTCCAGTCCTTTACCAGGTGCCTGTCTCACCACAGCTGGCCAGGAGCTGCTGAATGTAAATCCAGAGGCAGTACAGACCAGCCGAAAAGATTCACTTGGTCTTTTTACCACATCTTGAGACTGAGTGAAGGTCTGACAATGAATATCTGTGAGAGAGAGAGAAATATATAAACTGAAAAGTCAGAAAAAAACATAACTATGTGCTTGCTAAAAGCATATATTTATTATTAGTATTATTATTTAGAAAATAACAAACCATTTAAAAATAGTAATATCAAGACTGAATTAATTATTGTTGCCATTGCTAATGATGCTCTTCAACCAAAAAAAACACATACAGTCAGTGAACAGAAACACTTCGGTGGCACAACAGCTTATGAGAGATAAACATCACAGTTTTGCATGAACTCCTCCTCCAGCCTCAGTTCTTCTTTGTACCCGTGTATGAAAAAGAGATATTTGTAGGGATGGGTAGATCGACACCTAGTGTCGACACGTCACGCTGTCCCATACCCACGATCCATTTAGTGCAATGTTATAGTTATATCAGTCAGCATGCCTATATGTATGTAGTGTTTTTATGTGGTGTATCGTTGTTAATTATAGTACTACTATTAAAAACAATGACATGTGAATGTCTGTTGACTGAATGAAAATTAAAACACCTTGCGGGCTCAACCACTGTTCCCAAAAAGGATAAAAGTCCTTCCTTAACCACAGACATTTCTGCTGCTTGTAAATGCCGTCCTCTGTTGTCAACAGCTCACACTGGCGAAAAAAATATATTGCAAAATATATTAAATGCAATAACTGAATTTGTGTTTTTTAACAATGTGAATGTTTGTGTTCTTTTGTAAGGAAGACACAAAAATGGTGCAATGAAAAATGACGTAGGTCTAATTTATTGGCGTATTAAACATTCTATTTATGTGAAAAGACAAGTTTGATGCAAGTAAAAATTTATAAAATGAAGTCTTTATTGTCATTGTATTGTGCAAAATACAATAAATCTGGGAAACTATCGCTGCACACACACATGCCGCCTTGCTATGACACATATGCTTATTAAATAGACAATTAAACCTTACAGTGACATCCCAATGAACAAAACATCTAAATGATACAGTTGGTGTAAGAATTTTTATTGACCACCAGATAGCGGGTTAGAGCACTGTGTCAAAAGCTTCGAAGCATCAACGCAGTTTGTTGTAAAAGCCTCACTGCTTCAAAAGCCTTGTTCGTAGGGTTACCAACCGTTCCGTGTAATACGGAATCGTCCCGTATTTCCGTATTAAATCTATATGCCGTTCGTCAGTTTGAGCGAATGCGAAAGTTTAAAAAGAACAGTATTTATTCAAAATAAAAATTGTGTTAAATATACACAACTATTCAAAAAAAAGTTTGGGTCAGTAAATTTATTTTTCTTTTTTTTTTTACTTTTAGAATACTTTTATTCAGCAAGGATGTGTTAAATGGCTAAAAAGTGATATCGTTAGAAAAGATTTCTATTTTGAACAAATTCTGTTCTTTTTAACTTTTTATTTTATTTATGGAACACAGGTTCCAAAAATATATTAAGCATCACAACAGATTCAATACAAATCTAAAAGATATACCTCTGTGTGTGTGTGTGTGTGTGTGTGTGTGTACTGTATGTATGGATGGATGTATATATATATATATATATATATATATAAAATAGGCCTGTGTGTGTATCCCTTATTCTGTCCCTTATTTTTCTATGAAAAACCACGATTGTCCCTTATTTTCCTTTTCTGAAGTTGGCAACCCTATTTGTTTGGCACATCCCTAGATATTTATACATAAATAAATTAATATGTAACATTACATTTGTGACAATAAATTTGAATATGTGGCATTTATGAGAACATATTTCCTAAATTTTAATAAACTTTAATATTTTTAAAGCATTTTCAGATGGATGAAAAGTGTGAATGGATCAATAAATCCTTGTGTTAATGGAGATTACTGTATGCTGACCTGAGATTCATTTTCTCTGATAATATTACAATCAGAGCATTATGTGTGACAATCATGTGTGTGTTTTTTTCACCACAGTACTGGTGATGCCAAATTCATCAATGTTCACTCAGGCACTGAATTGTTTGCAGCGGCTTCTCACACTGAAATAGTGATGGGATTTTTTATGAGAAATATAACAATAAGAGCACTGAATTATGTGGATATTTACCTAAAATCTACAATAAGAAACAAAACTTGCAGACATCTTTTTTTGTTTATCAGCAACGAAGCAGCTGTAAAGACCATTTGTCCTTTTTTCCAAACTGTATAAAAAAAATAAAAAAAGAGAGAGTGGGGCTGATGAAAGGATAAAAATGCCTCTGGTATTACGTATCTCTGATTTACGTGTTCAGGTTTTTGTACAGAGCTGTGGCTTGTTTAGTCACTGGGACTGTCTTGCACAGTAATACACAGCTGAGTCCTCAGTCTGAAAATTATTTCCCTGTAGAAACACTGTGTTTTTGGACGTGTCCTGGGTGAAACTGATCTTGTTTTTCCACTGAGTCTTTAATGTCAGTGCCACCACCACTACAAAGATATCCGAGCCATTCCAGTGCTTTTCCAGTGGGTTGACGGATCCAGTGAACGCAATAACTTGATTCTGAAATCCTGCAGGAGATGGAGAATGATTCTTGAGGTTTCACAACCAAAGATGGAGGTTGAGTGAGCTCAACACAGAAAACTCCACCTGAAAATAACAATGAAAGAATGTGTTATTAGTTATGTCTCAAAACGTCTGTTAACAGAAGCTTATTTCACTGTTATAGATTGAATAAAAAATCAGTCAAGCTCACAGGATGCAGCTGCCACCAGCAATAGCAGAGCTGATGAGAAGATCATGATTAAAAATGATGTGAATTTTTCCTTCTGTGCCTCAGACACACTTCACTTTAGTACATGGAGCAGATGGAGTATTTGCATATACTGTAGTCATTTTGTTGTCCAAGATGTGAAACTTCAGTGCTTTTGCCATTTAATCTTTATTTTTTTTTTTATATCTGGAACAACTGCTTTCTAAAGAAAAAGGACAACATATGTTTGTACACACAAAAAAAAGATTAAGAAAATGAGAGGACGTCACTTTTCTTTAACGTGTCAAGTTATTAGATGTCCAATAAATACATTCTTAATATAAATATAAACCTTTGATGTTTTGATATAAAGGCCTATTTAGAGATTCTTATTGGTCGTTCAAGATGCATGCATGTTTTTATTTTGTTGCCTAATTTTTTTATTTTTTAATGAATAATAGTTTTGATCATTTTAAACACTGCAATTTTATAGCAATTTGTAGCACAAAATTGAGAAACCTCTTTATACATCTATTGTATAATCTAGGACTTATAATTTGATGTTTATCAACAAAATTATATAATGAAAGTTAAAAAAGTGCCAAATAAATGCATATACCAAAAATTTCAATGAATACAACAGACACCTCTTGGTAATGAAACAGCATGAGCACAACTCATTGTGATGAAACATATTCAACAAACAAATTAAGTGTAATACTTGGTATTTAATGGATTAAATGCACTCTGTAGTCATCTCTGGACACTGTGAACCTGCCCTGAACTGACTGGGAATAGAACTGAATGAGAATAGAAGAACTGGATACATTTATGAATACAATCCACTCCAGTCCTTTTCCTGGGATTTCTCTCACAACAGCTGCAGCACAGCTACTGATTGAAAATTCAGAGAGATGATCTATGCTGTCAGCAAATACAGACACATTACAAAGCTTATTGCGATGTATACAGCTGAAGCTAATACATAAAATAAAAATAAAATTATATATATATATATATATATATAGCCGATGGAAAATGAATCCCCAGGTTTTATAACCATGAGAGCAGGCTGATTTAACTCAATACAGTTAACACATGGGAACATACATTTAAAAACATTGTCATTAATTAATGAGTTGTGCACATTATTGTCACATTTCACCTCAGAAAATTACTGTGGACTGATCTTATTCTCACATTTATTTTGATGTACTCATTGATTTTTTTCCTTCCTAAATGAATTGACTTAAATTCAGTGGTGGGCCGTCAGGGCCAGCAAAGCCTTCTCTGCTGGCCTAAACACTATCAGAATCACTGATTTAGTTTTAATATATTTTTCCACGAATGTGTATTAAATTATTTCCAATAGTCTATTCTCTTCAGTTCATAGCTTTTCTCTTGGTTGCACTGCTTCCAGCAGTGTATGTTTATATTAGAGCGTTTATCCAATCATATTTCAGCAATCGTGTTGCCAGGGTCAAAGAAATCTGCCTTAAGGCCTTCAGAATCAACAGTGCAGGCGTCAAATAGTACACTACTTTTTGGTAAGGGACAGCTGTTGCATGACAACCTCATTTGCTCATGGAAACTGATGAATAAATAGTGGAATAGAGTGTGGGCAGAAACATAAATTGGTGCCTATGCTTACCGTTGTTCTGTTTCCTCTTTTTCTCCTCTATTTTTTGCTTCAGGCTGCCTGACAGATTTGTCCTCTTCTTTATGTTTAACGTGCGTGTTTATGTGTGTGTGCGCAAACTTTTTTCAGTTCATTCCTAAGTTGCGCAAGCTCAACTTCCATATGAAATGGATTAAAAACGCTCGGGTCCCGTGTTCTGCTCTGCTCCAGATCATACATGTTGTAATCTACAGCACCGCGAGGCCACACTGTACCTGTTTGAAAAAGGTGGCTGAGGCAGCAAAAGCATAACCAGTGTATCGAGAGAGGGTGTCCCATAGGGGGGATGGAGAAATGTCGCTGCGTGTTATAGCTATTAGAATTAACATTCCTTTTGGTTTAAATGGTCGGCCATCGGGGGCCCCAGGCATTTGCCTGCCCCATTGCTACGCCTCTGAAAGTGCCCTCTCTCAACAGTTATCTACAATAATATTGTGGTCAATAAAACAATGCATTTGAATTATAATTAATATGACAATGTGTACAAAACAGTAACAAAGGATTCAAATCTCTGAAAAATACCTGTGTATTTTTACTTATATCTGTCAGTCTGAGACATCGTTGTCATTGCATTGCTATAGATTGTGTGTGTCTTAAACAAGTTCAAATTCATTGGATAATGTGAAGTGGAGCGGTATCTTCCTGATCTTATTCATAAATTGGTTGAAAACTACATATTCACTGGTGTTTTCTGTTTTTTTTTTTTCAACAAACCTGCTAAAATAGAAGTTGTCGCATTAATTGTAAGTAGTGTTTAATTAACTCCCATTTACACACGTGGTCAAAATAGTTGGTACCCTTGGTAAATATGATCAAAGAAGGCTGTGAAAATAAATCTGTATTGTTAATCCTTTTGATCTTTTATTTAAAAAAATCACAAATATCTAACCTTTCATTGGAGAATAAGAATTTAAAATGGGGGAAAATATCATTGTGAAATAACTGTTTTTCTCTAATACACATTGGACACAATTAACGGCACCCTTTTATTCAGTGCTTTTTGAAACCTCCATTTGGCATAATAACAGCTTTGAGTTTTCTCCTATAATGCCTGATGAGGTTAGAGAGCACCTGACAAGAGATCAGAGGCAATTCCTTCATCTAGAATCTCTCCAGACCCTTCAGATTCCCAGCTCCATGATGGTGCTTCTCCTCTTCAGTTCATCACTCATTTTCTAGAAGGTTCAGGTCAGGGAACTGGAATGGCCATAGCAGAAGCTTGGTTTTGTGCCCAGTGACCCATTTTTGTGTTGCTTTTAAGGTTTGTTTTTGGATTATTGTCTGGTTGGAAGATCTAAACATGGCCCATTATAAGATTTCTAACAGAGTCAGTCACTTTTTGATTTTTTTATCTGTTGGTATTTGATAGAATCAGTGATGCCGTGTGTCTAAACAAGATGTCCAGGACCTCCAGCAGAAATATAGGCCCACGACATTAAAAATACAGCAGTATATTTCATTGTACACATGGGGTACTTTTTATCCCTGTGTGCACCAAACCCATCTTGAGTGTTTGCTGCTAAAAAGCTAATTTAGTTACATCTGACCATAGAAGCCAGTCCCATTTGAAGTTCCAGTAGTGTCTGACAACAGAATATGCTGGGGATTGTTTTTGGATGAGAGCATTTTCTTCTCTTGATTTTTTTTTCTTGAAGCCCTCCCAAACAACATGTGGTGATGTAGGTGCTGTTTGATACGGGGTTTTTTTAGGTTTTCTGACCCTGAGACTCAACTATATTCTGCAGTTCTCCAGCTGTGGTCCTTGAAGAGTCTTTAGCCACTCAAACTCTTCTCCTCACCGTGCATTAGGACGATATAGACACACGTTCTCTTCCAGGCAGATTTGTAACATTTTCTGTTGATTGGAAATTAATTATGACCCTGATGGTGGAAATGGGAATTTTAAGAAGCTCTTTTCTTAAAGCCACTTTCTAATTTGTGAAGCTCAAATATCTTTTGCTGCACATCAGACATATATTATTTGGTTTTTCTGATTGTGATGGGTGATTAATTTGGAATTTGGCCTTTGTTTTTTCCTCCTATTTATATTTCTGTGAAACAGGAAGCCATGGCTGGATACTTTCATGTTCATAATCACCCTGGTGTGCTCAAAATTGTGAATATGAATGGGAATATATTTCAGATATATTTTACTCATAAGAATGTGTAGGGGTACCAGTAATTGTGTCCAACATGTATTTGAGAAAAAACATTTATTTCACAATTATATTTTCCCAAATTTTAAATTCGTATTCTCCAATGAAAGGTTAGATTTTTGCGATTTTTAAATAATAAAATATCAAAAGGATTAACAATGCAGATTTATTTTCACAGCTTTCTTTGATCATATTTTCCAAGGGTACCAACAATTCTGACCACGTGTGTACATACTGCATATTGGTACACCGTTTGATGACACTATCATTGTTGGTTAAATGCCAACAATAAAAGCCCAAGTGCCACCAACAGGCCTATTATGTGAAGTGTAAGCTTAAGAACTTGCAAATGACTTTAGAATTTTAGAATTATATATATATATATATATATATATATGCCCCTTACATTTGAGCCCCTTCTCCCGAATAACTCTACACGTCCTCGCTTTTGTTCTATAATGTCTTTCAATGTATGTTTTTTTAGTATTGACCCAATGTGGCAAAGTGGGGCCAGAGGATGGTTGAAAGATTAATTGTTTATGGACATTCACCAGCATTGTTCAGTCATTTTCAGCAATCAGTTTCTAGCTCAGAAAGGAAGGAAGCTACACTTGTTGCATCATATTGCATAATGAAGTTATGACGTAGAAATTCTATTATAAAAATGCCTAGTTCATTAATTCTATAAGAGAAATTTAAAATACTGAATATTATAGACTGTACAGATTATACTTAATACTGAAACATACTGTAGAAAACAGACTAGTCTGCACAGATTTACTGAAAACCAAGTGTGAAAAGTAATTATTTTTTTATAGGAATTACAATTACATTTAATGACATGTTTTTGCATTTAGTACATTTAAAACACCTCAGATGGGCCTTATGTTACTTTAGAGCTTGCGTAACTCATAGATTGAGCTGCCTGTATTTGTGTTTCCACTGTGTCTCTTGCACAGTAATACACTGCAGTGTCTTCAGTCTTCAGCTGATTCATATGCAGATAGAGATTAGAGCTGTCCTTAGATGCTGTGAATCTGCCCTGCACTGACTGAGCTGAGCTCTTCTCAGAATCTGAATAATAATAAATAATCCATTCCAGTCCTTTTCCAGGGTCCTGACGGATCCAGTGCATGTGAATGCTACTAACAGTAAACCCACTGCAGGCACAGGTCAGTTTGTAGGAAGCACCTGGAGCCTACTACTGACTGTTCAGACTGTGTGAGCACAACCTGAGAGTCAATACCTGCAGATAAACACAACATTTAGAATTTTAAATATGGATATTTACACTAAAAACAGTTTGTTTATCCAGGGGATTTGCTTACAAGACAGCAGCCAGCAACAGCAAGAGAAATGAAGTGAACATGGTTTATATGAAGGCTGAACTGGTGATGAGTCCTTCACTCCACAGTGTAGCGGTTTAAATATGAAACAGACATCAGTTAATTTGCATCGAAACCCTGAATTGTGAAATCACTGGAGCTTGAGACTATTGAGGTTCATTGTATAGGCAATAGTATCAGCTATCTTGGTATGGAATAATATTGTACTTCAGTGAATAAATGTGATTATTTGCCGCAGTCATGTGTGTGCAACCCCTCAGTTCCATCAAACAGATGTGACATTGTGTTTTGTTCATGAGAAAGTGGGTAAAGGTCTTTAATAAAGTTGTAGAGTTTTAATGGGTTGTAGTAGAACAGCAAACACAGATCAGCACTTTTTTTATATATCAGGTTGTTGTTGTCGCAAAACCATGCTGAACTTCTTGTTGCAAAACCATGCTGAGGGTAAATAAATATACATATATAATTGAAATATTGAAAAATATGTTTACTTGTATATCATAATTTATGTAATTTTATATTCAGTAACATACAAATATAACTATAGATGTGCATGTAATAAAATTTGGTACTGTGCATGTATAAATATATTTGAATATATTTATATGATGTACTGTATGTTCACATTTATATGTATATATTCATACAGTATACATAGAAATATTATCCATTGTCTTTCCGTCTATTGTGTATTTATGTACATATATAAAGTCTGATAAAAGTTTATAAATATGTGTTCAGCTATAATAAAATGTGTTATGTAAAATATATGATATTATATTTTCAGAATATTGTTTCATAATGTCATGTATGGCAACTGTTCAGGTTTTGTATCTTGCTGATTGATCAACCCTCAAGGATTTGAATCTATGCTCTTTATGATGTACCTTAATTAATCAAGACCTTTATACACTCATTTCTGTCATGGCAACTCTTGAAGGGATTGGCATAATAATGTACATGACAATGATGATGTATTTGGTCTTGGCGGAATAGATCTGCTACGCTGCTGCTGCTGCTGCTGTGAGCATGTAAGAAATATTGCTGCTGCAAATATAACATACATGAAATAACCCCCATATAGCATACATGAATCACCTCATAGCAGATCTATACAGGTGGAGCTGGGGAAGGTGGAGGGTTTCTGAAGCAAGCTGCAACTGCTAAGGTAAGCCCTATAGTCATATATTTGAATGCTGAGCAGTGAGCTCATTGGCTACCGATACAGGAGAGAACCAATCAGCTGTGCCATGTGATAATGTCATTAGGTCAGATTGAGTTAGACCTATCGGACTGCGCCATCTTGAGTTTCATACCAGAACTCTAAACTGTATTTATTTGAGAAGCTACTTATGAGAAAGTATTTAAATATTTCAAATAATATTTCTAAATAAGTATAATTTGTTGACTGTGGTAAGTTGCTACAGTGATCTGATGCATGAATAGTTTTTGTTCAGTCCTGCAGTCTTTCGTGTAACAGTGACTCTCATGCACAGTAATAAACAGCTGTGAAAATATTTAAAAGCGAAATCATTCTCACCTGACATAATCATCAGCAGAACTCCATACTGTAACATTTCCATTATCAGCCTAAAAATGTTCTGATGTTTTCTTATGATTAACCAAAAAGCAAAATAACTTAATTGGTAAGTTTCCTGGTTATTATTCTTATGAAATCTTAATATCAATACCAGTAGCTGCCAGCATCATAAGCAGATGTGTTAGTGACTTAGAGATGATGGTTTGATTTTCTAGTTCAGTGGCTCCCAATCCTGGTCCTGAAGAACCCCCACCACTGTGCATTTTATATGTCTCCTTAATCAAACACACCTGATTCAACTCATCAGCTCATAAGACTCAAAGACCTCAAATGTTTGTGTTCCACACAGCTCAGAGCTATAATTCTGCCATAAATCAACTGCGAACATAAAAGAAAAAGACCAGTATACACTCCAAGTGTCAAGCGGTGATTGGCCAGAGCTAATAGTTGAATGAATGGCATGCATTACATCTTTCTGGTAGAACTTACTTTAAAGCTATCATTTCTGGTTGCATATATATATATATATGTATGTATGTATAGTGATTGAGTTGCTTTTCAGATTCTCAAAATACAAATGTGGAGTGACAGCTTGTGTGTGTGTGTGTCTGTGTGTCAGGGTGTGTGCGCGTTTTTGTGACAAATGAGGACATACATTTGTATAATGACAAAGGTATGACATAGGTATTACAAGGAGAAGGTGACTTTTCATTACCCCATGTCCCCACTTTTCAAAACGCATATAAATCACACAGAATGGAATGTATTGAAAATCTGAAATAGCACAAAGTTTCCTGTGAGGGGTAGGTTTAGGGGTAGGGTTGGTGTAGGGCAATAGAATATACGGTCTGTACAGTATAAAAACCAGTATGCCTATGGGATGTCCTCACTTTTCACAAAAACAAACCTGTGTGTGTGTGTGTCTGTGTGTGTGATTGTAGAAACAATGTCTGATTTTATTTTAGTCCTGCACACAGGCTATTAGAAAAGCAGTAGTGTGTTCATAGTCAGTGAGTTGCCATGAGCATCTATAAAACCAAACAACATGCTCTCAGAGTCTGTCCTTACTGACATGTTTCATGTGACCATATCAATATTGTGTAACTATAGTCAGTTAGGAATAGATTCTCCTAAAATAAGACATGACCAAAGGGTAAAACAACTACTTAGTAGTTCTTTCTAAAACTGTAAGGCAAGATAGTCTAGAGATTCAGTATTTGTCTAAGGGACTCAGGTTCGAACCACAACCCTACACGCTGTATTAAAATCAAAATAGTCAAATAGCAAAAATTGAATAGACAGAAATTATTGTTTAAAGCTAATACATGGCCTGATGAAAAAGTGAGTCTGTTGGGTTCAGACGTGTGATTTAGAAAGTATTTGTACAGGTGAGTCTGTGAGATCCTCCAGGTTTAATGACCACTGACTCAGACTCAGTCAGTGTTTGACACCAACAGACTGAAAAACAAACAGTTCAACATTAACATTTACAACAGTACACATGAGTAAGTCTGATCATCAACAGGTTTTCAAGAGTCCTTCTTACATTCTGTGAAAGCAAACATGAAGACAAAACCCAATTTAGACACAAAATCCATTGTCATGCTATGAAAAGAGCAAGCAAAACAAGTTTTTGTGTCGAGATGAATAGCTTGGAGACTTTTGAGGAAGACAAATAGAAGTAGGTTTGCATAGGGTGCCCTCTAAAGGTACATTTGCATTTCTGTGCCCTTATTAGCCTCTGTAACCATAGCTGCCTTTAAATGTATTGTTAGTTACTTCTTATTCACTAGGCTATGATAGATGATTACCAATTAATTGCATATGTTTTTATTTAATCCAAATCCAGTTTTCTCAAATCATACAAAACATACAGATTGTTCCTTAAAATATATAGTTTATATACACTGTTTCACACACAAAGGTAAACAGAGTTTCCTTTATTCATAGTTGGAGTAACATGTTTTGGGATTAACTGTGATGAGATGGTTGAGTATTTCTACATGCTTTAATGTTGATGTTGAAGAATGAGAGATGGGCTAGTTTTTTAGATTACCATCTGAACGGTTTTTGATAATGTCTGGCATGAACAGTGTATGGTTTCTCCAAAGCACATTGAGTTTATGTACTGCACAGAAGCCTCTTGTGTTACTGTGTTTTTCGGGCACAGTAATAAACGGCAGTGTCTTCAGCCTGCAGAGTTGTCATGTGCAGATACACCTGCATTTTACTGTTGTCTCTGGAGATGGTGAATCGTCCTTCAACAGTTTTAGAGTAATATTTGCTGCTGCCACTTGGAGCAGAAATATGTGAGATCCACTCGAGAGCTTTCCCTCCAGCTTGTCTTATCCATGAAATAACTGCATCTCCAACATCAATCCCAGAGAAGGTACAGGTCAGTTTATGATTGTTCCCTGGTTTGATGACGACTGACTCAGACTCAGTCAGTGTTTGACCTTTGCACTCTGTTAAAATAAAAGTCAGACCGTTGTCTACAGCAGTCAGTAATAAAGTAGTATAAAAATATATTCCTAAATCATACTTACCGTGCATAAATACTATTTTGCTTATTAAACATGTAATTCTGAAGACCATTTTTGCAGCAGTTTTTGTTCAAAAATCTCACTGACAAAATACTGAGGAGTTAAATATGGAGGGTTTATACACTCTAAAAAATGCTGGGTTGTTTCAACCCAATGTTGGGTCAAATATGCACTAACCCAACTGTTGGGTTAAAAAGCTCATTTAAAAATGTAACCAAAATTTAACCCAACAGTTGGGTTAGTCCATATTTGACCCAACATTGGGTTGAAACAACCCAGCATTTTTTAGAGTGTAAGACAGAAGGTACAATTAATTTGCATTGTCCATCCCCCAGCTGATTTTACATCAGTACAAAGAAAGTCAGACCAAAAATAAAAATAAAACCCCAAGCATGGCTTTATCTTGCTTATCTTGTACGTAAACAATAGTTGTCATTATTGTCACTTTTATTTTAAAAATGTTATTTTATTACTGTCACTTTTATTTTATGTATTTATATATTTATTTTATGACCATGTTCACAGTAAAATAGAAAATTGCTTGTGTCTCACACATGTTAATAAATTGGTTAGTAATTAACTGGTAATTCTTTATAATTTGTCGTAGTTATGAATTAGTTCTTAATGAGTTTAATTTTATTCAGTAATTATTGATTATCTAATAAGAAATCAACTCAGTCTAAAACCTAAATTCGTTATTACTTAATGATTAGTTATACTTGTTTCCAGAGTAGTTAATAGTAGATGAAGTGTTTCTGTACTACTGCTCATTTGTCCTGCACTTCTTTCTGCATAGTTACCTGTTAACTATGGACCAATATTTTAAAATGCTACCAAAGAATGGCTTAAGTGTTTTGAATAACATCTAAAAACAAGTAATATTTTATATTTTGGGGATATTTGCAGTAGAACTGCTTTTGTGATGTGATGCATGAATAGTTTTTGTTCAGTCCTGCAGTCTTTTGTGTAACTGTGAATCTCTAGCACAGTAATAAACAGCTGTGTCTTCAGGCTTCAGGCTTTTCAGCTCTAAATACAGCATGTTTTTGCTGGTGTCTTTGGTGATGGAGAACTGTCCCTGTAGAGACTGAGCAAAAACAGTGCCAGTGCCACCATCAATATGCCCAATCCACTCCAGTGCTTTCCCTGGTTTCTGACGGATCCAGTGCATGTAATAGCTGCTCATTGAGAATCCAGACACAGTGCAGGACAGAGTCACTGATTCTCCAGGCTTTTTCACCACAGAATCTGAGGAGGTCAAAGACTGACCACTAACAGCTGAAAAACATGGAACAAATCATGTTAGATGATCTAAAACAGTGAAACTATGATAATACTCAGAACAAATGGGAATTTATCACATGAAATAATCATTAGTAGGAGTTTATACATCATCTCCATTACCACAGTAAAATAGTGATAGGTTACACTGCAGTTGTTTTAGACACTGGACACTATAAGTTCAGCTTATAACAAAGTCTTTGAGGAGTCTTGGAGACGTTGACCCTTCCCACAAAATCACTTGCATCTGAGCATTTCTACAGTAGACAAAGAAAAAAATCTTCACTTATATTTTAATGAGAAAAGAAGGGCCCCTGCCCTTTTTCCAGAATTAACTAAAAGTGCCCAGAGGCGTACCTACATGAAGTGGGGTCTAACAGTCTATCATCTATCAGTATATAATGCACAAAACAGGATGCGCGCTCTCTCTTACTCAGATGTGCACGCTCAAACCTGTGCACTCAAATCTATATAATTGTCTTCTCTCCTGGAACTAATGTTGCCAGAAGCCCATCAACCACCTGATTTCCATGACTGACTGATGAAACAGTACCTTTCAATTGTATAAAAAAAAAAAACGGATCCATCTTTGTTAGCATTTTCAAGCTGATATTGGTCAGTGAATTCTCGTTATTTTATTATTTAGCCTAAAAGTTATTTTAATTAAGTGTCTATTCTAAACAGGTAGGCCTATTTATTTGAATTATTTTATGTATATCAGCAAGTGAACAAGTTGCAGCAAAGCTCACGAGAAGAATGTTTTGTTTAGTTGTCTTTTTGTAGTCTGTGCGTTTCTCTTAATTCGCGAGACACGAATAATATCTTTTGTAGCCTAATGAATTCAAGCGCAATATCGAACGGAGAAAATATATATTTCAAATTTTTTATTAATTTGGCTCTAAAAAAATGGGAATGTTAAAATATTCAAGGCACAGCTGTTGCATGACAACCTCATTTGCTCATGGAAACAATGATGAATAAAATGTTTTATTTGGTTTGGAGTGGAATAGAGTGTGGACAGAAACATAAATTGGTAACTATGCTTACCGTTGTTCTGTTTCCTCTTTTTCTCCTCTATTTTTCGCTTCAGGCTGCCTGACAGATTTGTCCTCGTCTTTATGTTTAACGTTTCTTTATGTGTGTGTGCGCGAACTTTTTTCAGTTCATTCCTAAGTTGCGCAAGCTCAACTTCCATATGAAATGGATTAAAAATGCTCGGGTCCCGCGTTTTGCTCTGCTCCAGATCATACATGTTCTAATCTACAGCACCACGAGGACACCAAGGAGCCGAGGCAGAAAAAGCATAATGTCTCAGGTTACGTATGTAACTCTGGTTCCTCGAGGGAACGAGACGCTGCGTCGAAAACGCTAGGGGAACACCTTCTACGACCCACGCTCTGAATCACATGTGAAATCAGTCCAATAGCTTAATGGACCGTCACGGGCGGGTGACGTCATGACCAGGAAGCTATAAAAGCACGTGCGGCGGAGCCAGCATCAGCTTCTAGGAATGAAGCAAGCGCTGGCAGGGACGCCGGAAGTATGGCACCGAGACGCAGCGTCTCGTTCCCTCGAGGAACCAGGGTTGCATACGTAACCTGAGACGTTCCTCTTCAGGAACTTGAGCTGCGTCGAAAATGCTAGGGGAACGAGAATGCCCACGCCGCCAGACTCTAACGGTGAGGGGAGATCAGAGGACTCATAACAGATGGAGATGGCATCCACTATCCACCAACTGAGGGTTTGTTTAGTTGCTGGAAGACCTCTTTTAAGGGGACCTTAGCACACAAGCAACTGGTCCGCCTTCCTCCACAGGGCAGCTCTGTGGACGTATGCATCCAGTGCTCGCACTGGACACATACAATTAAGCTTCTGCTGGTCTGGTTCCCCGAAGGGAGGAGGACTGAAGACCTGAAGTACGATGGGCTGCAGTACTGATGAGGGGACTTTTGGGACATACCCCACACGAGGGAACAGAAATGCTTTGGCCAGACCGGGCGCAAAGTCAAGATAGGAAGGGGCCACAGAAAGGGCCTGTAAATCCCCAACTCTCTTAAGAGAAGATATCGCCAGAAGAAAGGTAGTCTTTATCGTAAGGTGGCGATCAGAAATTTTTTCGATAGGTTCGAATGGAGGCTTACAGAGAGCTTCTAGCACCACTGCTAGGTCCCATGTAGGGACACGAGATCGTACCAGAGGCCTCAGCCTCAGCGCACTGCGGAGGAAACTATAACCAGGGGGTGTCTCCCCACTGAGATGCCACCGAGAAGGGCGTGGTAGGCCGCAATGGCCGCTACGTAGACCTTCAGGGTGGAGTGGGTTAACCCTGTAGAGAAACGGGCCTGCAGGAACTCCAGTACTGTACCGACTGGGCAGTTAGCTGGGTCGAGCTGGCGGTCTCTACACCAGGAAGTGAAAAGTTTCCACTTCCAAGCGTACAGTTTCCTCGTGGAGGGAGCTCTGGATTGGAGGATGGTCTCAACAACCTCAGTTGAGAGACCAGAAGCTACTAGTTGTAGTAGCAACACACCCATAACTTCCACAGCTCCGGGCGGGGTTGAAATATCGTGCCCTCCGCCTGTGAGAGAGCCGTCGAGAAGGGAAATCAGGTCCGGGAACCATACTCGGCCCGGCCAGAACGGGGCTATAAAACAGTAAGCGGACTCCGTCCTGGCGCACTCTCTCCAGAACTCCTGGGAGCAGAGCGATCGGGGAAAAGGCGTACAGACGAAGCCTCGGCCACGCCTGTACCATGGCATCCAGCCCCAGTGGAGCTGGATGAATCAGAGAGCACCAGAGGGGACATTTTGATGTCTTCTGAGTCACAAACAAGTCCACCTGAGCCGCCTCCACTCCCCGGGCCTCGGCCCCTGCCTCGACAGGATGTCTGCTACCACATTGAGATGCCCAGGAATGTGCACCGCTTTCAGCGAGAGGAGTCTCTCCTGGGACCACACAAGGATCTGGTGTGCCAATTTGTACAAACGGCGCGAGCGCAGACCTCCCTGGTGGTTGATGTAAGCGACCCCCGCTGTGTTGTCGGTGCGCACCAACACATGGTGACCTCTGAGGTCTGGGAGAAAGTGTTTCAATGCTTGAAATACGGCCAGCATCTCCAGACAATTGATATGCCAAGTCAGATGGCGACCACTCCACAGACCGCGGGTAGGGTGGCCACTCATGACCGCACCCCAACCGGTGAGGGACGCATCTGTCGCTAGTGTCACGCGGCGACAAAGAGCTCCCAGTACCAGGCCCCGAGACAAGAACCAAGGTTTCCTCCACATGTTTAAGGCATGTAGGCATCTCCGCGTGACCTTGAACATGCGAGGTTCCCCTCGGGGAGAACCCCCTGGTCTTGCGCCACCACTGTAGGGGTCTCATGTACAGCAGGCCAAGAGTAATCACGTTGGACGCAGCTGCCATCAGACCCAGCAGTCTTTGAAACTGCTTGACAGTGAGTGACTGGCCTTCTTTCACTCTCTTGACTGTAGTGAGGATCGA
>NW_015507445.1:30103-34746 GCF_001515645.1 Sinocyclocheilus grahami | reverse complement strand
GGAGATATGGAAATATGCGTCTTTCAGATCGATTGTGACAAACCAGTCCTCGGACCTGATCTGAGCCACGACTTTTTTGAGTGTGAGCATTCTGAACTTCAGTCGCATGACTGAACGGTTCAATAGGCGCAGATCTAAAATGGCGTCTCCCTATATGAGGAGCTGGTACGAGGTGGGGACTGCTGCCGCCCAGCAGCCCCCGGAGCTGAAATGCGGTGAGGGAGAAACCGCTGAAACGCCGCCGCTTGTTTGTGAGCCTCCTGGTCCCTGTCGACGACTGAATTGACAGCGTCGCCGAACAGGCCAGAAGGCGCAAGCAGGGCATCGAGGAGGAAGACCCTGTCTTTCTCTTTCATATTCGATTCTGCTGCCACCATAGCTGCCATGGACTGCCCAATGGCGCGGGCGGTCTCTTTGGTGACACAGAGAGAGAGATCAGCGGTTCTTCTTAACTCTGCAATATTCTCAGAGCTAAGCTCCTCGCCCTCATCCAGCTCCTTAAGCAGGTCGGCCTGGTACGCCTGTAACACAGACATCGTGTGCAGACACGCACCAGCCTGACCTGCTGCCACGTACCCTTTTGCCCACCAGCGCTGATGTTGTACGCAGTGGCTTGGAGGGCAGTGCCGGAGCCTTTAAAGATGATGCCATGCCCGGGGACAGATAGCTAGCTAGCGTCTGTTCAACCCGGGGCATCGCCTTATAGCCATGCTCCGTCAGCCCTGCCACATTGCCATAATAATCTGAGGCAGGGATGAAGAGACGGGCTGAAAAAGGCCTGGCCCACGACTTCGACACCTCAGTGTGAAGGTCGGGGAAAAATGGCAGGCTCCGTCATGAAGATGGAGGCTTCGCACGCAGGAAGCGTTCATCCAACTTGCTTTAGCTGTGGCTCTGCCTGCTTCTCGGCGGGCCAATCGATTTTTAATTTGGCCACGGCACGGGTAAGCACCTCCACTAGCTCCGCATATTGGGCCGATTGAGGGGGCGAAACTTCTTCGACCTCCTCCACGTCAACCTCCTCGGAGGAAGACAGGAGCAGCGTCGAGCCCTCACCCTGGGAGGAAGTAGCCGCAGAACGGGCTTTCGAACCCAGAGATCGGGCACCAGATCTGGTGGGTGAGGAAGGAGACAGGGACTCACCCGTCTCCATTCCCTCCGCCAGATCCAACTGCGAACCCCACGAATGTAGCCTGTCTCCATTCCCTCCGCCAGATCCAACGGCGACCCCCACGAATGCAGCCGCCGCTCCGACTTGACGGACGCGGGGCCAGCACCGCGAGGAACGCTGGTGAAGGCTCCCTCCTCAAAGAGAGCCCTCCGGGAGCGAAGCGTACGCAGAGTGGGAGGTACGCAGTACTCCCTCAAGAGCTGACTATGCTTGCCTCGCTCCCAAGCAAACCACGCACAGGCTGTGTGTATCCCCACTTGTGATAAAACGTGGGCAGGGAGGAACACACAACCTGTAACGTGGCTTGCACTCGCCCTTTGCATGCTTTGTCTTAGCGTGAGCCTTAGACATAGCTGCTTATTAGACTTTTTCTCACAATAGACAGACAACAATAAATATGACTGACACACACAGAGCGCTTCGCTGAATGACAGAAAGCTGACGCTGGCTCCGCCGCACGTGCTTTTATAGCTTCCTGGTCATGACGTCACCCGCCCGTGATGTTCCATTCAGCTATTGGACTGATTTCACATGTGATTCAGAGCGTGGGTCGCAGAAGGCGTTCCCCTAGCGTTTTCGATGCAGCTCGAGTTCTTGAAGAGGAAACAGTGTAACGAGAGAGGGTGTCCCATAGGGGGGATGGAGAAATGTTGCTGCGTGTTATAGCTATTAGAATTAACATTCCTGTTGGTTTAAATGGTCGGCCATCGGGGGCCCCCTTAAAATGCGGGGCCCCATGCATTTGCCTGCCCCATTGCTACGCCTCTGAAAGTGCCCTCTCAACAATTATCTACAATAATATTGTGGTCAACAAAACATAATGCATTTGAATTATAATTAATATGACAATGTGTACAAAACAGTAACAAATGGTTCAAATCTCTGAAAAAATACCTGTGTATTTTTACTTATATCTGTCAGTCTGAGACATCGCTGTCATTGCATTGCTATAGATTGTGTGCTTAAACAAGTTCAAATTCATTGGATAATGTGAAGTGGAGCGGTATCTTCCTGATCTTATTCATAAATCGGTTGAACACTACATATTCACTGGTGTTTTCTGTTTCTTTTTTTTCTTTTTTTTTCAACAAACCTGCTAAAATAGAAGTTGTCGAATTAATTGTAAGTAGTGTTTAATTAACTATTTACTATTTACACACGTGGTCAGAATTATTGGTACCCTTGGTAAATATGATCAAAGAAGGCTGTGAAAATAAATCTACATTGTTAATCCTTTTGATATTTTATTTTAAAAATCACAAAAATCTAACCTTTCATTGGAGAATAAGAATTTAAAATGGTGGAAAATATCATTATGAAATAAATGCTTTTCTCTAATACACATTGGACACAATTAACGGCACCCTTTTATTCAATACTTTTTGAAACCTCCATTTGGCATAATAACAGCTTTGAGTTTTCTCCTATAATGCCTGATGAGCTTAGAGAGCACCTGGCAAGAGATCAGAGACCATTCCGTCATCCAGAATCTCTCCAGACCCTTCAGATTCCCAGCTCCATGATGGTGCTTCTCCTCTTCAGTTCATCACTCATTTTCTAGGGTTCAGGTCAGAGGACTGGAATGGCCATAGCAGAAGCTTGGTTTTGTGCCCAGTGACCCATTTTTGTGTTGTTTTTGAGATTTTTTGTTTTTGGATTATTGTCCGGTTGGAAGATCTAAACATGGTCCATTATAAGATTTCTAACAGAGTCAGTCACTTTTTGATTTTTTTATCTGTTGGTATTTGATCAAATCAATGATGCCATGTGTCTAAACAAGATGTCCAGGACCTCCAGCAGAAATAAAGGCCCACAACATTAAAAATACAGCAGTATATTTCATTGTACACATGGGGTACTTTTTATCCCTGTGTGCACCAAACCCATCTTGAGTGTTTGCTGCTAAAAAGCAAATTTTTTAGTTACATCTGACCATAGAAGCCAGTCCCGTTTGAAGTTCCAGTCGTGTCTGACAACTGAATATGCTGGAGATAATTTTTTTGGTCAAAGTACTTTCATTTCTTGATTTTTTTCTTGAAGCCCTCCCAAACAACATGTGGTGTAGGTTCTGTTTGATAAGTTTTTAGAAGAGTCTTTAGCCACTCAAACTCTCCTCCTCACCGTGCATTAGGACGATATAGACACACGTCCTCTTCCAGGCAGATTCATAACATTTTATGTCGATTGGAAATTCTTAATTATTGCCCTGATGGTGGAAATGGGAATTTTCACTGCTCTAGCTCTTTTTTTTAAAGCCACTTCACTAATTTGTGAAGCTCAATTATCTTTTGCTGCTCATCAGAAATATATTCTTTGGTTTTTCTCATTGTGATGGGTGATTCATTTGGGCTTTGTTTTCCCTCCCATTTATTTTTCTGTGAAACAGGAAGCCATGTACCGGTAATTGTGTCCAACGTGTATTTGAGAAAAAACATTTATTTCATAATGATATTTCCCCCCATTTTAAATTCTTATTCTCCAATGAAAGGTTAGATTTTTTTGATTTTTTTTTTAATTAAAGATCAAAAGGATTAACAATACAGATTTATTTTCACAGCCTTCTTTGGTCATATTTTCTAAGGGTACCAACAATTCTGACCATGTGTGAACATGCTGCATATTGGTACACCGTTTGATGACACTATCATTGTTGGTTAAATGAAGCCCAAGTGCCACCAACAGGCCTATTATGTGAAGTGTAAGCTTAAGAAACGTCTCGGTTATGAATGTAACCCTCGTTCCCCGAAGGAGGGAATGGAGATGTTACGTCAGTCGTGACTGACGAATTGGGATCTCGCCCGAGAGCCATACAGCGGTGGTACAACAACTGTGGCGAAGGGACGTAACGTCTCCGTTCCCTCCTTCAGGGAACGAGGGTTACATACGTAACTGAGACGTTCCCTTTCAGTCAGTCACGTTCGACGTTACGTCAGTCGTGACTGACGAATTGGGATCCGTATGGAAAACGTCACTATTGCTGACCCCTTCCAGTGCCCTGCGGAAGCCGGCAAGTCTCCCCACACCAGTTGGGGCTGAAGATAGGATAGGGCTAGGCAGAGGTGTCCGCAACTGCTGTTCCATAGCAGATTGCAAGTTCACCACCTGATCCCTGAACGCGTCCCGTCCAGGGACCACATGTGGAGATTCCACAAGTCTGGACGCGGGTGCCAGAGGGTGCCCCCTCTCTAAGAAAGGAGATTCCTCCTCAGAGGAATTTGCCAAGGAGGGGCTGCATCAGTTCGAGAAACCAAGTCCGATTGGGCCAGTATGGCGCCACCAAGAGGACCTGCTCCTCGTCCTCCGTGACCTTGCACAGTGTCTGTGCGAGAAGGCTCACTGGGGGAAACGCATATTTGCGTAGGCCCCGAGGCAAGCTGTATGCCAGCGCGTCTGTTCCCGAGGGTCCCCTTGGACAGGGAGAAAAACGGCTGGCAATGGGACGTGTCCGGGGAGGCAAACAGGTCTACCTGAG
>NW_015507445.1:28399-30093 GCF_001515645.1 Sinocyclocheilus grahami | reverse complement strand
GGCCAAGAGTAATCACGTTGGACGCAGCTGCCATCAGACCCAGCAATCTTTGAAACTGCTTGAAAGTGAGTGACTGGCCTTCTTTCACTCTCTTGACTGCAGTGAGGATCGACTCGATCCGAGCAGGAGACAAACGTGCCTGCATCGTGGTCGAATCCCACACCACGCCCAGATAAGTGGGTCTCTGTAATGGAGAAAGCACACTTTTCTTGGCGTTTAGCCTTAACCCCAGCTCTCTCATGTGAGCGAGAACGACATCTCGATGTCGAACCGCTACCTGCTCTGAACGAGCTAAAATCAACCAATCGTCGATGTAGTTGAGTATGCGGATGCCCTGGAGTCACAACGGAGCCAGAGCAGCATCCACACACTTCGTGAAAGTACGGGGTGAGAGTGCAAGGCCGAAAGGAAGAACACGATATTGGTAAGGTTTGCCCACAAAAACGAACCTCAGGAACTTCCTATGATGAGGAAGGACGGAGATATGGAAATATGCGTCTTTCAGATCGATTGTGACAAACCAGTCCGTGATGGGTGATTCATTTGGGCTTTGTTTTCCCTCCCATTTATTTTTCTGTGAAACAGGAAGCCATGTACCGGTAATTGTGTCCAACGTGTATTTGAGAAAAAACATTTATTTCATAATGATATTTCCCCCCATTTTAAATTCTTATTCTCCAATGAAAGGTTAGATTTTTTTGATTTTTTTTTTAATTAAAGATCAAAAGGATTAACAATACAGATTTATTTTCACAGCCTTCTTTGGTCATATTTTCTAAGGGTACCAACAATTCTGACCATGTGTGAACATGCTGCATATCGGTTACGTCAGTCGTGACTGACGAATTGGGATCTCGCCCGAGAGCCATACAGCGGTGGTACAACAACTGTGGCGAAGGGACGTAACGTCTCCGTTCCCTCCTTCAGGGAACGAGGGTTACATACGTAACTGAGACGTTCCCTTTCAGTCAGTCACGTTCGACGTTACGTCAGTCGTGACTGACGAATTGGGATCCGTATGGAAAACGTCACTATTGCTGACCCCTTCCAGTGCCCTGCGGAAGCCGGCAAGTCTCCCCACACCAGTTGGGGCTGAAGATAGGATAGGGCTAGGCAGAGGTGTCCGCAACTGCTGTTCCATAGCAGATTGCAAGTTCACCACCTGATCCCTGAACGCGTCCCGTCCAGGGACCACATGTGGAGATTCCACAAGTCTGGACGCGGGTGCCAGAGGGTGCCCCCTCTCTAAGAAAGGAGATTCCTCCTCAGAGGAATTTGCCAAGGAGGGGCTGTCGCGAGAGCATCAGTTCGAGGAACCAAGTCCGATTGGGCCAGTATGGCGCCACCAAGAGGACCTGCTCCTCGTCCTCCGTGACCTTGCACAGTGTCTGTGCGAGAAGGCTCACTGGGGGAAACGCATATTTGCGTAGGCCCCGAGGCAAGCTGTATGCCAGCGCGTCTGTTCCCGAGGGTCCCCTTGGACAGGGAGAAAAACGGCTGGCAATGGGACGTGTCCGGGGAGGCAAACAGGTCTACCTGAGCGTCCCCGAAGCGTCTCCAAATCAGCTGGACTGTCTCGGGTGGAGGCTCCATTCCCCCGGAAGGGCGGGCTGACGTGAGAGCTCATCGGCTGCACGATTGAGCTTGCCTGGGACATGAACGGCGCGAAGCGACCTCAGATGCTTCTGACTCCA
>NW_015507445.1:21370-28358 GCF_001515645.1 Sinocyclocheilus grahami | reverse complement strand
CAGGGAGTAAAACAACTGGCAATGGGACGTGTCCGGGGAGGCAAACAGGTCTACCTGAGCATCCCCAAAGCATCTCCAAATCAGCTGGACTGTCTCGGGGTGGAGTCGCCATTCCCCCGGAAGGGCGGGCTGACGTGAGAGCTCATCGGCTGCACGATTGAGCTTGCCTGGGACATGAACGGCGCGAAGCGACCTCAGATGCTTCTGACTCCAAAGGAGGAAATGGCGGGCAAGTTGCGACATGCGACGGGGAGCGTAGACCGCCTTGGTGGTTGATGTACGCAACGGTCGCAGTGTTTTCCGTACGGACCAGTACGTGCTTGTCGTGTAGCGGCGATTTGAAGCGGCGTAGAGCAAGCCATACTGCTTGCAACTCGAGGCAGTTGATATGCCACTGCAGTCGGGGCCCCAACCAGAGCCCCGCAGCTGCATGCCCATTGCACATGGCACCCCAGCCCCTGGCAGAGGCATCTGTTGATACAACAACATGCCTGGACACATGCCCTAGGGGCACTCCTGCCCAAAGAAAGGCAAGATCCGACCACGGGCTGAAGGTCTGACGGCAGGACGGGGTGACTGAGACCCGGTACGTGCCGTGTCGCCATGCCCATCTTGGGTCCCGGTTGTGAAGCCAACGCTGAAGCGATCTCGGCGTGACAGCTGCTGCGGTTGCCATATGCCCCAGGAGCCTCTGAAATTGTTTCAGTGGAACCGCCGTCTTGCGCTGGAAAGACTCCAGGCAGTTCAGCATCGACAGCGCACGCTCTACTGAGAGACGTGCTGAGAGATTGACCAAGTCCAGCTCCATGCCAAGAAAAGAGCGATCCTCTGCACCGGGGAGAGTTTGCTCTTTTCCCAGTTGACCCGAAGCCCCAACCGGCTGAGGTGATTGAGCACCGTGTCCCTGTGTTCACACAACTGCGCTCGAGACTGGGCCAATATGAGCCAGTCATCGAGGTAGTTGAGAATGCGAATGCCAACTTCCCTTAATGGAACAAGGGAACCTTGGTGAAGACACGAGGCGACAGGGATAGCCAGAAGGGGAGGACCTTGTACTGATATTCTCGCCTTTCGAACGCAAAGCGGAGAAACGGCCTGTGTCGAGGGAGTATTGAGACATGAAAGTATGCGTCCTTGAGGTCGATTGCTGCGAACCAATCGAAAGGATGGATGCATTGAAAGACCCGGTCCAAGCACAACCCTTTCTTGGGTACGATGAAGTATGGGCTGTAAAACCCTTACCTCATCTCGGCTGGAGGGACCGGCTGTATCGCGTCCTTCGCCAGCAGGACCGCGATCTCTGCACGCAAGACAGGAGCATCTCTGTCCAACACAGAGGTAAACCGAATGCCCCTGAACTTGGGAGGGCGCCGGGTGAATTGAATCGCATAGCCAAGTCAGATGGTTCTCACGAGCCAGCGAGACTGAAGAGGACTGTGTCTGAGGAGCGCTAGCCAGGCCCCCAGTGACCGAACAAGCGGAACTAGGGAGACCACCGACGTACCTGCCGCGGGGCAGTGAAGTGGAACACAGTGACCCAACCCCAAAGGCAGAGTGGGGTTTGAGTGTGCATCGCGCCACTTACCTGGCTCCACTGCTGGGCAGGGGACACGTGAGGAGGCATGGCGTCCTCGAACCGGACCCTGCTGCCCACTGGCGAAAAGAGAGGGGGATGGGAGTGTGGAGACTGTGTCTCGTGCACTGCCATCCTTGCCCTCTTGGGACCCGGAGAAAAAGGAAACTGCTCTTTTTTTGAGGTTTTGGGTACGCTGAGGAGCCAGTGGCGGAACAGAACAAAACAGGAACAAAGGATTCTCCACCCGGCCCTCCTCCGGGGGAAGGAGTGGTGCGGACACCACCTCCTGAAGAGCAGGATCCAAGGACTCCGGGTCGCCCGTCTCAGGGACGAGCAGACAGAGGGGCTGCAGCCGGCGGTGGGGTGGAGACAGCAGCAGACCGTCGGGGCAGGATGTGCCGAAACGCCTCCGTCTGCTTCTGTACGGCGGAAAACTGTTGGGCAAAGCCCTCTACCGCTTCGCCGAATAGGCCGGCCCGGGAGATCGGAGAGTCCAGGAAGCGATGCTTGTCGGCCTCCCTCATATCCGCCAAGGTCAGCCATAGGTGGCGCTCCTGGACCACCAGTGTGGACATCGTCTGACCCAGGGCCTGTGCTGTGACTTTCGTCGCTCTAAGTGCGAGGTCCGTTGCAGTATGCATTTCCTGCAACACACCTGGGTCAGCACCACCCTCGTGCAACTGCTTCAACGCCTTGGCCTGGTGGACTTGCAGGAGGGCCATGGCGTGCTGGGCGGAAGCGGTCTGTCCAGCAGTACTGTAAGCCTTAGCCGTCAGAGCAGACGAGAACTTACAGGCCCTGGACGGAAGGCGTGGATTACCCCTCCAGGCGGCGGCACTTTGCGGGCAGAGCTACATGGCAATAGCGCGCTCGACTGGGGGGATGTCCACATACCCTTGGGCCGCCCCACCGTCGAAGGTGGTGAGGACGGAGGAGGCACCAGGCCTATTTCGGGCAGAAAAAGGTCCCCTCCAAGACTTAGTCACCTCCTCATACACTTCCGGGAAGAATGGAACTGGAGGCGGCTGCCGACGACCGGCCTGCGCCCCCAGGAACCAATCGTCCAGCCTCGAGCGTTCGGGAGAAGGAGGAGGCCTCCAGTGCAGTAGCAGTCAGCTCTGGATCTGACTCGGGCAACGCCACTCTTCCTGACGGAGGCAGCGCAGCTCAATCGTCATCTCCAGAGCCTAGCTCGCCCTCCGATGCAGCGATCGACATCCTGTCATCTGCTTGCGCTCCGAACAAGATGCTGGGCCTCGCCCTGTCCGAGGATCCAGCGAGCTCGTCCGGGAACACAAGATGGTGAGATGTGCTGGAGGAATGAGAGGCCCGTGGAGATGCACTCGGCGGGGAAGCTTTCATTGTGATCCTCAGATCACCCTGAGCGTGAGCAGAAAGTAGCCCTCCGAGAGACGGAGGAGCTAGAACGGGGCATGGCAAGGGGGATACCCCCCCGTTTGATGAGGAGGTATCTGGACTGCAACATCGCGATGGTCATGTTCCCGCAATGAGAACATAACTCATCCACGAGCGCTGCTTCAGCGTGCTGAAAGCCCAAGCACGAGATACAGTGATTGTGACCGTCAGATGAAGCCAGGAAACGACCACATCCAGAAACTCCACGAGCTTAAAAAGACGCCCGTCGCTCGTGGAGCTCTTTTAGATATTGCTCTTTTAGAAAAACACTCTTTTAGAGAGAGCGCTGAAGCGCCCAGGGGAGGTTGCGGCGAGACCGCAGAATGGGAAACTGCAGCACGCCGAAGAGAAGCAGCACTGGATGGCAACCCCCGCTGATGCGCCATAACACCAACGCCAGAGGCTGTCTCGTAGACACTCGTGGAGATTCAGTCTAGCTAGAAGGCTCGGCTCCGAAGCGAAAAGCTGATGTGCGTTTGCACACGCTCTCCTTTTATACCCGCGCTGCGGGGCGGGGTGCGCTTGGCGAAACATACACGCCAACTGTCATTGGCTTGTTTAGTTAACACTCGAAGGTGATTGGGTCTCGGGCGAGATCCCAATTCCTCAGTCACGACTGACGTAACGTCGAACATGACTGACTGAAAGGGAACTTGCAAATTACTTTAGAATTTTAGAATTATATATATATGCCCCTTTTTTTACATTTGAGCCCCTTCTCCCAAGGAACTCTACACATCCCCGCTTTTGTTCTACAATCTCTTTCAATTTGTGTTTTTTTAATATTGGCCCAATGTGGCAAAGTGGGGCGTGAGGATGGTTGAAAGATTAATTGTTTATGGACATTCACCAGCATTGTTCAGTCATTTTCAGCAATCAGTTTCTAGCTCAGAAAGGAAGGAAGGAAGCTACACTTGTTGCATCATATTGCATAATGATTATGTTATCGTTATGAATACGTTATGACGTAGAAATTCTATTATAAAAATGCCTAGTTCGTTAATTCTATGAGATAAATTTAAAAAACTGAATATTATAAACTGTACAGATTATACTTCATACTGAAACATACGGTAGAAAACTGACTAGTCTGTACAGATTTACTGAAAACCAAGTGTGAAAAAAGTAATTATTGTTTATAGGAATTACATTTTAATGACATATTTTTTTTTGCATTTAGTACATTTAAAACACCTCAGACGGGCCTTGTGTTACTTTAGAGCTAGCGTAACTCAAACATGACCTCATTTCTCACGATGAGTTTTTGAACAGCTGCCTGTATTTGTGTTTCACTGTGTCTCTCTTGCACAGTAATACACTGCAGTGTCTTCAGTCTTCAGCTGATTCATATGCAGATAGAGATAAGAGCTGTCCTTAGATGCTGTGAATCTGTCCTGCACTGACTGAGCTGAGCTCTTATAAGAATCTGAATAATAATAAATAATCCATTCCAGTCCTTTTCCAGGTGCCTGACGGATCCAGTGCATGCTAGTGCTACTAGCAGTAAACCCACTGCAGGCACAGGTCAGTTTGTAGGAAGCACCTGGAGCCACAACTACTGACTGTTCAGACTGTGTGAGCACAACCTGAGAGTCAATACCTGTGGATAAACACAACATTTAGAATTATGAATATGGATATTTACACTAAAAACAGTTTGTTTATCCAGGGGATTTACTTACAAGACACAGCAGCCAGCAACAGCAAGAGAAATAAAGTGAACATGGTTTATATGAAGGCTGAACTGGTGATGAGTCCTCCACTCAACAGTGTAGCTGTTTAAATATGAAACAGACATCAGTTAATTTGCATCGAAACCCTGAATTGTGAAATCATTGGAGCTTGAGACTATTGAGGTTCATGGTATAGGCAATAGTATCAGCTATCTTGGTATGGAAACAATATTGTACGTCAGTGAATAAATGTGATTATTTGCAGCATGGCATGTGCGTGCAACCCCTCAGTTCCATCAAACAGATGTGACATTGTGTTTTGTTCATGATAAAGTGGGTAAAGGTCTTTAATAAAGTTGTAGAGCTTTAATGGGTTGTAGTAGAACAGCAAACACAGATCAGCACTATTTTTATATCAGGTTGTTGTTGTCGCAAAACCATGCTGAGGCTAAATAAATATACATATCATTAAAATATTGAAAAATATGTGACGGTTTACTTGTATATCATAATTTATGTAATTTTATATTCAGTAACATACTAATATAGCTGTAGATGTGCATTTAATACAATTTATATATATATTTCAATAGATTTATATGATATACAGTATCTTCACATTTATATGTATATATTCATACAGTATACATAGTCAAGTAAAGTCACCTTTATTTATATAGCGCTTTTAACAATACAGATTGTGTCAAAGCAACTGAACAGCATTCATTAGGAAAATAGTGTGTCAATAATGCAAAATCACAATAGTAAACATTCATTTTTCAGTTAAAGACAGTTCATCATTGAATTCAGTGATGTATTCAGAAATATTATCTATTGTCTTTCTGTCTATTGTGTATTTATGTACATACTGTATATAAAGTCTGATAAAAGTTTATAAATATGTGTTCAGCTATAAGAAAATGTGTTATGTAAAATATATTATATTATATTTTCTGGATATCGTTTCATAATGTCATGTATGGCAACTCTACAGGTTTTGTATCTTGCTGATTGATCAACCCTGCAGACTTTGAATCGATTATCTTTATGATGTACCTTAATTAATTCCAGACCTTTATTCACTCATTCATTTGAGAAGCTGTTTATGAGGAAGTTTTTAAATGCTTCAAATACATTTCTAAACAAGTATAGTTTGTTGAACTGTGGGGAAATTTGCAATTGCTTCAGTGATTTGATGCATGAATAGTTTTTGTTCAGTCCTGCAGTCTTTTGTGTAACTGTGACTCTCGTGCACAGTAATAAACAGCTGTGTCTTCAGTCTTCAGGCTTTTCACCTCTAAATACAGCATGTTTTTGGTGTCTTTGGTGATGGAGAACTGGCCCTGTAGAGACTGAGCATAATATGCACTTGAATCGTGTTTATGCTGTATATCCAATCCACTCCAGTGCTTTCCCTGGTTTCTGACGGATCCAGTGCATCCAGTAGCTGCTCACTGAGAATCCAGACAGTGCAGGACAGAGTCACTGATACTCCAGGCTTTTTCACCACAGAATCTGAGGAGGTCAAAGACTGACCACTAGCAGCTGAAAAACATGGAGCAAATCATGTTAGATGATCTAGAACAGTGGGATGTCCTCAACAAATCAGAAAAAAATAAGAGTTTCTCACATGAAATGATCAACAGAGGAACTAAATGCAGTAACACTTCCATCATCACACCGAAACTGTGAACTGCAGAGTAAAATATTTAGCTTCACTGCAGCTGGACACAAACACTGACTGAGACTTTTGTTTTATAGCACAAGTCTTTTAAAAGTTTAAGTAACATTGACCCTCCCTACTACATCATAACATTTGCACATATTCTGCAAAACAAGGTAACTCTGGCAACACTGGAACTGAGATTTTTTTTTTTATTGAATTCTGATTGATATAATACATAATTCACATTTATTTAGTTTTTAGGGCAGTACAGAGGATTTCCGACATGTTATTGTACAATATGTTTACAGCAACACATTTCAAATTGCATTAACTCATCAAATCAACTTAAACATCTATACAGATAACGTCTCGGTTACGTATGTAACCCTCGTTCCCTGAAGGAGGGAACGGAGACGTCACGTCGGAGGACCGACGAATTGGGATCTCGCTTAGAGGGACCAATCTACTTCGAATGTAAACTAAGCGAGTCAATGCACATTGGCATGCGATTATTGCATCGAGCTGCTGCTGATCACAGCGTGAGTATAAGTAGGCAGCAGATGCAGCGCATATTCAGGTTTTCGCTGAGGAGCCTAGCCGGTTACCCGGCCGCTCAACGGTGGTACAGGAGCTGTGGCGATGGGACGTGACGTCTCC
>NW_015507445.1:18881-20172 GCF_001515645.1 Sinocyclocheilus grahami | reverse complement strand
GCTTGGAGGTTCACCACCTGATCCCTGAAGGGAGTAGCGGGAACCTTGGGCACTCTAGGCACAAATCGTTGACCGAAAATGGGTGGAGGTCCCCTACCCTCTTGATGGAGGCCAATGCTAGCAGGAGCAAAGTCTTCATTGAAAGGAACTTCAGCTCAACAGCCCGCAAAAAGGCTCAAATGGGTGCTGCTGTATGCCGTGAGCACCAGAGTCAGGTCCCATGAGGGAATAGAGGGGGGCCGTGGAGGATTTAACCTTCTCGCCTCCTTAAGGAACCTGACGACCAAGTCATGCTTCTTCAACGACCTCCTGCTACGGGGTCGTGGTTAGCAGCGATTGCAGCGACATAAGCTTTAAGGGTGGAGGGAGACAGCCTTCGCTCCAACCCTTGCTGCAAAAAGGACAGCACAACTCTGATCGGGCATCTTCGGGGGTCTTCTCGGCGAGAAGAACACCACTCAACGAACAGGTTCCACTTCAAGCGTAGGCATGTCTCGCAGACGGTGCTCTCGCTGAAGTGATGGTGTCAACTACCTCTTGGGGTAGGCCACTCAGAACCTCCACGTCCCGTCCAGGGACCGGACATGAAGTTTCCAGAGGTCTGGACGCGGGGCTGCAAAAGGACAGCACGACTCCGATCGGGCATCTTCGGGGGTCTTCTCGGCGAGAAGAACACCACTCAACGAACAGGTTCCACTTCAAGCGTAGGCGTGTCTCGTAGACGGTGCTCACGCTGAAGTGATGGTGTCAACTACCTCTTGGGGTAGGCCACTCAGAACCTCCACGTCCCGTCCAGGGACCGGACATGAAGTTTCCAGAGGTCTGGACGCGGGTGCCAAAGGGTGCCCCGTCTCTGAGTCAGTAAATCCTTCCTCAGAGGAATCGGCCAAGGAGGGGCTATCGCGAGGAGCATTAGTTCCGGGAACCAGGTCCGGGAAGGCCAATAGGGTGCCACCAGCAGGACCTGCTCCTTGTCCTCCCTGACTTTGCACAGCAACTGTGCCCGAAGGCTCACTGGGGGAAATGCACACTTGTGAAGGCCCCGCGGCCAGCTGTGTGCCAGTGCGTAAGGGAACTCAGACTGTTCGTGGTATTTTTTCCATTGAAAAGTGTAGCCATTGGACAAATAGTTGGTGCGAGGGCTCGTGCGCACTTTGTGGACGACACGAACCACTTATTCTAATGGTGATGTGGACGTTTTACAAAAAAGCGGGTAATGCCAGCAAATAGGCCATAGGCTCTGTACGGACGCCTCCGGGGGCGCCCTCGAGCTGCGTGGTCACGCACACAA
>NW_015507445.1:17291-17806 GCF_001515645.1 Sinocyclocheilus grahami | reverse complement strand
TTATTCCATTTGTTTTCACAGGTGTTTTGCGGACAGTGAGACAGATAGGTCCGATCGACCCGAAACTGATATATTCGTCACGTCACGGTCCCCCGGGACAGTGCCCGGAGTTCCGTGTCCGTATCTCCCTCGACCGGCCGAAAAAAGACCCCCTTGACCACGAACCACCTGTGAAGTTCCCATTGAATAAGTTGCAAGTGGGATGTTGGGTATACAGGGGTCAAAAGGTCACAGGCCCTCGAAATTCGGTACGGTGGTAGCCTGGGAGCCCCCGACGTGGGGGACAGAGCTTCGGAAATATTGATCACTCCTAAGCATGTTTTTCCGCAGTTCAGATATCTTTTGACCTCTGGGCACTTGAATTCAATCAAAAGGGTTTTAGGCCTAATGTGAGGATGGGGCCCGTTTGAGACATTTTTTCCTAATGTGCACAGGCTACTTTGCCTTTGGGGTAGACGCTTGTCCGCTCAATATGGTGTTCGGGGGCCCCTAGGCTACCAGCACGTGAAGTTTGG
>NW_015507445.1:15426-17281 GCF_001515645.1 Sinocyclocheilus grahami | reverse complement strand
CCGCGGGAAGCCTATTTTGACCGCCAACCACCTAAATGACCACGGGAAGCCTATTTTGACCCCTAACCACCTAAATGACCACGGAGTGCCATTTTTTTGGTCAAATTGGGACGTATGTCTAACTCGGCTTCAAAAGGTCACAGGACCTCGAGATTCGATTCGAGGGTAGCCGGGGGGGCCCCTATGTGAGATCCAAAATTTCGAGTTTCTACGTTTTTCCTAAAAATTTGACGGTGGCCGATCGCCCCGAAATTGACATATACGTCACGTCACGGTCCCCCGGGACAGTGTCTGGAGTTCCGTGTCCGAACCTGCCCAAACGGCTGAAAAAAAAACTTTGACCGCGAACCACCTGTGAAGTTCCCATTGATTAAGTTGCAAGTGGGATGTTGGGTATGCAGGGGTCAAAAGGTCACAGGACCTCGAAATTCGGAACGGTGGTGGCCTTGGGGCCCCCGACGTGGGGGACAGAGCTTCGGAAATATTGATCACTTCTAAGCATGTGTTTCCGCAGTTCAGATATCTTTTGACCTCTGGGCACTTGAGTTCAATCAAAATGGTTTTAGGCCTAATGTGAGGATGGGGCCTGTGTGAGACATTTTTTCCTAATGTGCACAGACTACTTTGCGTTTGGCGTAGACGCTTGTCCGCTCGATATGGTATTCGGGGTCCCCTAGGCTACCAGCACGTAAAGTTTGGTGCCACTTGGACCCCCGGGGGCCGAACGGGAGCCGTTGACACTGGCAACTTATTCCATTTGTTTTCACAGGTGTTTTGCGGACAGTGAGACAGATAGGTCCACGTGAAGTTTGGGGCCACGAGGGCCCCCGGGGGCCGAACGGGAGCCGTTGACGCGAGCAACTTATTCCATTTGTTTTCACAGGTGTTTTGCGGACAGTGAGACAGAAAGGTCCAATCGACCCGAAATTGACATATATGTCACGGCACGGTCCCCCGGGACAGCGCCCGAGTTCCGTGTCCGTATCTCCTTCGATCGGCCGAAAAAAGACCCTTTGACCGCGATCCACCTGTAGAGTTTCCATTGAATAAGTTGCGGGTGGCACGTCAGAAACGCAGGGGTCACGAAGGTCGCAGGGCCCCAAGATTCATCACGGGGGACCGTCAGGGCCGCCCCAATCTGGTCCCGGAGTTTCGTGGCCCTAGACGCTTCCCGAGCCAATCGGGCACTGAGAAAGTAGCTGCTGCACAGGCCCTTTCCCAACAGAGGCCTATGAGAGACAGAGAGTTGTACGGAGAGCAAAGAAAAATATTTCTGGGCATCTCCCGACCTAGCCCTCTCGGTATGTCGTCGGGGGCCGAGCGATGCAACTTCTTGTGAAACTCGAGGCCCCTCAGACCTCCGGGGGCCAAACGGGGGCCGCTGACAAGTGCAAATTATCCCATTGTGAAGGTAACCGTCAAATAAGTTGCACGTGGGCACTTTCAGCGATTTTGCCGAGTCATGCAGGATGTGCCCAAGTGCAACTTATTTGTTAAATAAGAAACATAATAAAATGATTATGAACTTAAATTATGACTTGTTAATGTACAGTCCACGGAAAGCCTGTGGAGGCCCCGTCAAATAGGTTACGGGTGGGCGAGTGACAAGTGACGGCTGTAACTTATTTGACGGGGCCTCCACCGGCTTTCGGTGGACAGTGCATTTTCATGCAAATTAAGCCATTTCCCGTCACGGGTGGGCATGCAGTGGTGTAATTCACCAAAATCCAACTCCGATCCCCAACATCAGCAAGTGACACCTGTAACCTGTCCTTACTTGATGGTACCTACAAAGGCTTTCCGTGGACAGACCTTTTTTAGGTAATTATGAATATTGATGAGTTGTGCCTGCAGT
>NW_015507445.1:11979-14679 GCF_001515645.1 Sinocyclocheilus grahami | reverse complement strand
CCCCCCCAATCGGGTCCCGGAGTTTCGTGGCCCTAGACGCTTCCCGAGCCGATCGGGCACTGAGAAAGTAGCTGCTGCACAGGCCCTTTCCCAACAGAGGCCTATGAGAGACAGAGAGTTGTACGGAGAGCAAAGAAAAATATTTCCGGGCATCTCCCGACCTAGCCCTCTCGGTATGTCATCGGGGGCCGAGCGATGCAACTTCTCGTGAAACTCGAGGCCCCTCGGACCTCCGGGGGCCGAACGGGGGACACTGACACGTGCAACTTATTCCATTTGTTTTCACAGGTGTTTTGCGGACAGTGAGACAGAAAGGTCCAATCGACCCGAAATTGACATATATGTCACGGCACGGTCCCCCGGGACAGCGCCCGAGTTCCGTGTCCGTATCTCCTTCGATCGGCCGAAAAAAGACCCTTTGACCGCGATCCACCTGTAGAGTTTCCATTGAATAAGTTGCGGGTGGCACGTCAGAAACGCAGGGGTCACGAAGGTCGCAGGGCCCCAAGATTCATCACGGGGGACCGTCAGGGCCGCCCCAATCGGGTCCCGGAGTTTCGTGGCCCTAGACGCTTCCTGAGCCGATCGGGCACTGAGAAAGTAGCTGCTGCACAGGCCCTTTCCCAACAGAGGCCTATGAGAGACAGAGAGTTGTACGGAGAGCAAAGAAAAATATTTCTGGGCATCTCCCGACCGAGCGTCTCGGTATGTTGTCAGGGGCCGAGTGATGCAACTTCTCATGAAACTCGAGGCCCCTCACTTTCAGCGATTTTGCCGAGTCATGCAGGATGTGCCCAAGTGCAACTTATTTGTTAAATAAGAAACATAATAAAATTATTATGAACTTAAATTATGACTTGTTAATGTACAGTCCACGGAAAGCCTGTGCAGGCCCCGTCAAATAGGTTACGGGTGGGCGAGTGACAAGTGACGGCTGTAACTTATTTGACGGGGCCTCCACCGGCTTTCGGTGGACAGTGCATTTTCATGCAAATTAAGCCATTTCCCGTCACGGGTGGGCATGCAGTGGTGTAATTCACCAAAATCCAACTCCGATCCCCAACATCAGCAAGTGACACCTGTAACCTGTCCTTACTTGATGGTACCTACAAAGGCTTTCACCTTTTTTAAGGTAATTATGAATATTGATGAGTTGTGCCTGCAGTGGTGTAATTCACCAAAATCCAACTCCAGTTCCCAACATCAGCAAGTGACACCTGTAACTTACTTGACGGTACCTACATAGGCTTTCCGTGGAAAGACCTTTTTTAAGGTAATAATGAATATTGATGAGTTGTAATGTATATGAACTTCTCAGACGGTGTTACCCAAGAGTAGCACTGTACGTCTTGCATAATAAAATGATTATAAACTTAAATTATGACTTGTTAATGAATAGTCCACGGAAAACCTGTGGAGGCCCCGTCAAATAGGTTACGGGTGGGCGAGTGACAAGTGACGGCTGTAACTTATTTGACGGGGCCTCCACAGGCTTTCCGTGGACATTGCGTTTTTATGCAAATTAAGCCATTTCCCGTCACGGGTGGGCATGCAGTGGTGTAATTCACCAAAATCCAACTCCGATCCCCAACATCAGCAAGTGACACCTGTAACCTGTCCTTACTTGATGGTACCTACAAAGGCTTTCCGTGGACAGACCTTTTTTAAGGTAATTATGAATATAACTTGTCAGACGGTGTCTCCAGAGTGCAGCACTGTACGTTTTGCATAATAAAATGATTTTTTTTTTTAAATTATGACTCGTTAATGCATTGTACACGGAAAGCCTGTGGAGGCCCCGTCAAATAAGTTACGGGTGGGCAAGTGACAAGTAACAGCTGTAACTTATTTGACGGGGCCTCCATGCCCCTTCAAATAAGTTACGGGTGGGCATGCAGTGGTGAAACTCACCAAAATCCAACTCTAATTCCCAACATCTGCAAGTGACATCAGTAACTTACTTGACGGTACCTTAATAGGCTTTCCATGGACAGACCTGTTTTGAGGTAAATATGAATATTGATGAGTTCTAATGTATATGAACTTGTCAGACGGTGTCTCCAGAGTGTAGCACTGTACGTTTTGCATAATAAAATGATTAAAAACTTAAATTATGACTCGTTAATGCATTGTCCACGGAAAGCCTGTGGAGGCCCCGTCAAATAAGTTACGGGTGGGCAAGTGACAAGTGACAGCTGTAACTTATTTGACGGGGCCTCCATGCCCCTTCAAATAAGTTACGGGTGGGCATGCAGTGGTGAAACTCACCAAAATCCAACTCTAATTCCCAACATCTGCAAGTGACACCAGTAACTTACTTGACGGTACCTAAATAGGCTTTCCATGGACAGACCTGTTTTGAGGTAAATATGAATATTGATGAATTCTAATGTATATGAACTTGTCAGACAGTGTCTCCAGAGTGTAGCACTGTACGGTTTGCATAATAAAATGATTAAAAACTTAAATTATGACTCGTTAATGCATTGTACACGGAAAGCCTGTGGAGGCCCCGTCAAATAAGTTACGGGTGGGCAAGTGACAAGTGACAGCTGTAACTTATTTGACGGGGCCTCCAGGCCCCTTCAAATAAGTTACGGTTGGGCAAGCGGTGGTGAAACTCACCAAAATCCAACTCCAATTCCCAATATCAGCAAGTGACACCTGTAACTTACTTGACGGTACCTACATAGGCTTTCC
>NW_015507445.1:11276-11691 GCF_001515645.1 Sinocyclocheilus grahami | reverse complement strand
TATTGATCAGTCTTAATGTATATGAACTTGTCAGACGGCGTCTCCAGAGTGTAGCACTGTACGTTTTGCATAATAAAATGATTAAAAACTTAAATTATGAATCGTTAATGCATTATCCACGGAAAGCCTGTGGAGGCCCAGTCAAATAAGTTACGGGTGGGCAAGTGACAAGTGACAGCTGTAACTTATTTGACCGGGCCTCCACAGGTTTTCTGTGGACAGTGCGTTTTTATGCAAATTAAGCCATTTCACTTCACGGGTGGGCATGCAGTGGTGTAATTCACCAAAATCCAACTCCGATTCCCAACATCAGCAAGTGACACCTGTAACTTTCTTGATGGTATGAAATCTTATTAGAAATGCAGAAACGTTCCGTGGTCAAATAGGTGGTAAGGGGTACGAACAGGCAGTTTTT
>NW_015507445.1:8530-11120 GCF_001515645.1 Sinocyclocheilus grahami | reverse complement strand
TCCGTGGTCAAATAGGTGGTAACGGGGACTAATAGGCATTCCGTGGTCACATAGGTGGAAAGGGGGACAAATAGGCTTTCCGTGGTCAAATAGGTGGTAACGGGGACTAATAGGCATTCCGTGGTCACATAGGTGGAAAGGGGGACAAATAGGCTTTCCGTGGTCAAATAGGTGGTAACGGGGACTAATAGGCATTCCGTGGTCACATAGGTGGAAAGGGGGACAAATAGGCTTTCCGTGGTCAAATAGGTGGTAACGGGGACTAATAGGCATTCCGTGGTCACATAGGTGGAAAGGGGGACAAATAGGCTTTCCGTGGTCAAATAGGTGGTAACGGGGACTGATAGGCATTCCGTGGTCACATAGGTGGTAAGGGGGATGAATAGGTTGTCCGTGGCTAGGAGCCTGCCAGCTTGTGGCCGATTGACAGATTGCAACAAAATGCACTAAAACGGAGGGCCGTTCCGCAGGGCCCCTGGGGGCCCCAGGATCTAGCCGACGCCTTCGGTGTGTGCTGCCGGGCCTCCCCTCGGCGCCCGGGCAGTCGTCGGGGGGCGGTAAAAAAAATCACCTAGGGGGCATGGCGCAGCATCCCACGGACAGCTTTCCCACCTACCACCTATTAAGCGCTTCGTGGATTGATGCCCTAACCCCTTTTAGGGTAGTGTAAAATTTAGAGTTTCTCGGATATTTTCGCAATTCACAGCATAGACAGGGCGTGTCCAGAATAGCCACGGAACAGGGTTTGAGCGGGACAGCTCGTCCAGAAGCCGAGATCCTGGACGTCCCATGTGCAATCTATCCCATTAAAAAAAAAACAAGTCAAATAAGTTAGAGATGGTCGAGTCGTTTTTATGCAAATTATGCCATTTTACGAGCTCCGATGCACACGGAACTGCCGGACGGTGTTTCCTGAGTACTGTACTGTAGGTGTTAGCCGATGAAATCATCGCATTCACGAAATATGACCTATTAACGCATTGTCCACCGAAAGTTGATGAGTTGTAATGTATATGAAATTGTCAGACGGTGAATCCAGACTGTAGCACTGTATGTTTTGCATGATAAAATGATAATAAACTTAAATTATGACTTGCTGATACATTGTCCACAGAAAGCCTGTGGAGGCCCCGTCAAATAAGTTACGGGTGGGCAATTGACAAGTGACGGCTGTAACTTATTTGATGGGGCCTCCACAGGCTTTCCGTGGACGGTGCATTTTTTTATGAAATTAAACCCTTTTCACGAGCCCCGACATAAATGAATCTGCTGGCCGTTTTTTTATGAACTTGTCAGACGGTGTCTCCAGAGTGTAGCACTGTACGTTTAGCATAATAAAATTATAAAAAACTTAAATTATGACTCGTTAATGCATTGTCCACGGAAAGCCTATGGAGGCCCCGTCAAATAAGTTACGGGTGGGCAAGTGACAAGTGACAGCTGTAACTTATTTGACGGGCCTCCAGGACCCTTCAAATAACTAACGGGTGGGCATGCAGTGGTGAAACTCACCAAAATCCAACTCCAATTCCCAACATCAGCAAGTGACACCTGTAACTTACTTGACGGTACCTAAATAGGCTTTCCATGGACAGACCTTTTTTGAGGTAAATATGAAAATTGATGAGTTCTAATGTATATGAACTTGTCAGACAGTGTCTCCAGAGTGTAGCACTGTACGTTCTTTCACATAGGTTGTCAGTGGGACGAATAGGCTGTCCGTGGTCACTGGGCGGGGCCTGGGGTGTCACCTGGGTTGAGGGCGGGCACGTGGTCCCATAGGTGGTCAGGGGGATGAATAGGCAGTCAGTGGGCGGGGCCTGGGGGCGGTCCTTAGTTGGTCAGAGGGGCCAATAGGGAGCTTCCGGCCAAATAAGCGCTCCGTGGGACGTTTAGGCTGCCCGTGTACGGCCACCCCCAACCTATTCGACGGGCATCGCGTAAGCGCCCCGCGTCAGGAGTCCGCCCCCCTGTGGCCGACCTACAGATTGCAACAAAATTATCAAAAAAGCACCCAGATCCGTCGCCGTTCCATGGGGCCCCCGGGGGCCCCAGGCCCCGACTCGTGCCTCCGGTGTGCCCCGCCCGGCCTCCCCTGGGCGCCTCGGGCGGTCGTCGGGGGCGGGAAAAATCGTCTAGGGGGCGGCGCGTAGCGTCCACGAACCGCCTGACACGGGGCGCTTATCAGGCTGTGCGAGGACCCCTCTGCAAAAGTGGTGGCCTAACGGGCGTGAACCGTGAACTAGTACATGCTTGCCTCGTAAGCACCCTTTGAGACGGCGCCGGTCAAGGTGCACTGCCAGCAACTGGAGGCAGCCAGTGCAGTTGGGGCCCCGTCCAAACCCCTGACACTGCAAGCCCGTTGTACGTGGCCTCCCAGCCGGTGGTTGGGGCATCCTGGCAAACCCAGGATGCCTGGAGACCTGCTCCAGGGGCACTCCTGCCCGGAGGAACGCAAGGTCTGACCATGGGGTGAAGGTTTGGCGACAGACAGGTGTAACTTGGACCCGGAAGGTGCCGCGTTGCCACGCCCACACTCGGGACTCGTGACTGCCACCGTAGCTGCCATATGCCCCAGGAGCCTCTGAAC
>NW_015507445.1:7170-7633 GCF_001515645.1 Sinocyclocheilus grahami | reverse complement strand
TCCCCTCTGGGGACCCAGAAATAGAGGAATTGCTCTGTGTCGAGATTCTCCCCGGCACAGCTTTGCTGGAGGCCGTAGGAGCGCTTTTCTTGTTTTGGCGGTGGCAGGGGGCCGCCCTCGGCGACGGCAGCAGCTGCACGCCGGGGCAGGATGTACCTGATGGCCTCAGTCTGCTTTGGTCAGCGGAGAAGCGCTGGGCAAGTTCTCCACCGTGTCGCCGAAAGGCCGGCCTGAGACACGGGGGCGTTCAAGAATCGTGTCTTGTCCGTCTCGCGCATGTCAGCCAGTCACAGCCAGAAATGGTGCTCTCGGACCACCATAGTGGACATCGCACGACCCAGAGACCGCGCCGTAACCTTCGTCGCTCATGGCGCGAGGTCCGCCGCGCTGCGGAGTTCTCTGCGAACTTCTGGGTCGCAACCACCCTCGTGCAAGTCCCTCAGTGCCTTGGCCTGGTGCACTT
>NW_015507445.1:0-2419 GCF_001515645.1 Sinocyclocheilus grahami | reverse complement strand
TTAGACACAATATCCATTGTCCTATTAAGAAAAGAGGAAGCTGATACAGACAGAGTGGAGGCTTTTTAAAGAGGACGAGGAGAAGTAGGTTTGCATAGGGTGCCCTCTAAAGGTACATTTACATTTTTTGTGACTTTATTAACCTTCATAATCATGTCTGCCTTTAAATGTATTGTATGTTTATATGTACTAGTTCAGAGACATAGTAGTGTCTCATATTGGCTGTAATGATGTGCTCGACAAAGGAGATAATTAAACTAACAGTCTTTAATAACACTCTTTAAAAGACACAGGAAAACACAAAAGATAATATAAACACAACCATGTAGAACAAAGATGCTTCTTTACTACTATCATCATTGATTGTGCACTGATTACTGAAAACCTGTTCAAAAGATTATCATTCAAAGATATTGATGTGCTGAACATTTGCTGATTGTAAAGGTTCACACAGTGGAATGTTGTAGAGCTCAAATAAATTGTAATTTGTAAGTGTTTTTATTCCAGCATAAATTCAACATTTCAATTCAACATATATTTTTTCCCACAAAATAATTTCCATTTGAGTGTTGGCATACAGTAGACATGGAAACCTCCACTTATATTTTAATATTACGTAATCTATGTTTACTTTTGTTCAGGTAGGTGCAGAGGGGGGTGCTATAGTGTTCAAGCCCCTGCCCTTTTTCAAAATTTAACCATCCCTCTCTCACCAATTATCAACAATAATATTGTGGTCAATAAAAAAAAAATGCATTTGAATTATAGTTATTATGACAACGCGTACAAAACAGTAACAAATGGCTCAAAACTCAGAAAATACCTGTTTATTTTTACTTATATCTGTTGGTCTGAGACGTCGTTGCCATTGCAATAAATCTGTTGAAAACTACGTAGCTGTTGTAGGTTTTTTTTTTTTTTTTGGAAATTGCTAAAATGGAAGTTGCCGCATTGTTTGTACTGCTTATTGATACAGCATTTACCATTTGATGACACTATCATTGTTGGTTAAATGAAGCCAAAGTGCCACCAACAGGCCTATTATGTGACATGTGAGTAGTTCAAGTTCAAGAACACGCCAAGGACATTATTTTTATATTTATATGCATCTACAATTTTACTATAACAATTGATGCCCCCTTTTTACATTTGAGCCCCTGCTCCCAAGGAACCCTCTTCCCGTCCCTGTGTTTGTTCTGTAATGTCTTTCATAGTGTGTTATTTAATATTGACCCAACGTGGCCAAGCGGAGCCTGAGGATGGTTGAAAGACTAATTGTTAATGGACATTCACCAGCATTGTTCAGTCATTTTCAGCTATCTAGTTTCTAGCTCAGCAGGGAAGTGTTTGTTTGGTTGTTTGCTTTTAATTATTATTATTATTATTATTATTATCATTATTAGTTTAGTGCATTTTCTCTTTCCCTGATGAATGCCATTGACTGGTATCAGTCTCATTTTTGGGGTGAAAGGAGTCAACTATACGATCTGGTTGTGATGCCATGTATCTGCCTGGTAGGCTGCTTTTGCTGCTTGTCAGAAATATTTGAGAGTCACCGGATTTAGCTACACTTGTTGCATCATAGTGTGGTGATGATATGCTTAATAGTTTAATTATTCTATAAATCATATCACTACTTTTTTAAAATAACCTCCATTGTGACAGTACCCATGTAGAGTTAATGAAGTTATGTAGTAGAAATCAACTCAAACATGTCCTCCCCATTTCTCACGATGAGTTTTTGAACAGCTGCCTGTATTTGTGTTTCCACTGTGTCTCTGTTGCACAGTAATACACTGCAGTGTCTTCAGTCTTCAGCTGATTCATATGCAGATAGAGATTAGAGCTGTCCTTAGATGCTGTGAATCTGCCCTGCACTGACTGAGCTGAGCTCTTAGACGAATCTGAATAATAATAAATAATCCATTCCAGTCCTTTTCCAGGGGCCTGACGGATCCAGTGCATGCTATAGCTACTAACAGTAAACCCACTGCAGGCACAGGTCAGTTTGTAGGAAGCACCTGGAGCCACAACTACTGACTGCTCAGACTGTGTGAGCACAACCTGACAGTCAATACCTGTGGATAAACACAACATTTAGAATTATAAATATGGATATTTACACTAAAATCAGTTTGTTTATCCAGGGGATTTACTTACAAGACACAGCAGCCAGCAACAGCAAGAGAAATGAAGTGAACATGGTTTATATGAAGGCTGAACTGGTGATGAGTCCTTCACTCCACAGTGTAGCGGTTTAAATATGAAACAGACATCAGTTCATTTGCATCAAAACCCTGAATTGTGGAATCACTGGAGCTTGAGACTATTGAGGTTCATTGTATAGGCAATCGTATCAGCTATACTGGTATGGAATAATATTGTACTTCAGTGAATAAATGTGATTATTTGCAGCAGT
>NW_015507444.1:177766-205281 GCF_001515645.1 Sinocyclocheilus grahami | reverse complement strand
AAATTAAATGATTTTTATATGTTTGTGTGATAAATGCCAATAAAAACAGGTCTGATTCTCTATAGTGACTGAATGTGTGAGTTTGTCATGAAAGGATTTAATTTGTATTCAGACCCTAACACTGAATTATTTGCATTTTCTGTACATTATGGGATTTCAAATCTCTACTTCATAAAACGTTCACCTTTAACGTTTTAGGATTCAAAATATTACCATTAGCTACTAAATGTTTTCTAGCTGTTTAACTCGATCTTCAGCAATATCTTAAAATACATTTGAATATTTTCTTAATATTTGTAAACGCGTCTTTATATTGGTTGGCGACGCTAATATTGAATAGGTAAATAGTAGTAGTATAATATGCTAAACCAGCAAATGCTGGTTAGGCAAGTTTTGAAGCTGGGATGCTGGTTTCAGCTGGTCCTTAGCTGGTCATGTGCTGGTCCTAAACTGGTCCGCCCAGCTTAAACCAGCAAAGGACCAGCTTAAACCAGCAAACGACCAGCTTAAACCAGCAAACGACCAGCTTAAACCAGCAAACGACCAGCTTAAACCAGCAAACGACCAGCTTAAACCAGCAAACGACCAGCTTAAACCAGCAAACGACCAGCTTAAACCAGCAAACGACCAGCTTAAACCAGCAAACGACCAGCTTAAACCAGCAAACGACCAGCTTAAACCAGCAAACGACCAGCTTAAACCAGCAAACGACCAGCTTAAACCAGCAAACGACCAGCTTAAACCAGCAAACGACCAGCTTAAACCAGCAAACGACCAGCTTAAACCAGCAAACGACCAGCTTAAACCAGCAAACGACCAGCTTAAACCAGCAAACGACCAGCTTAAACCAGCAAACGACCAGCTTAAACCAGCAAACGACCAGCTTAAACCAGCAAACGACCAGCTTAAACCAGCAAACGACCAGCTTAAACCAGCAAACGACCAGCTTAAACCAGCAAACGACCAGCTTAAACCAGCAAACGACCAGCTTAAACCAGCAAACGACCAGCTTAAACCAGCAAACGACCAGCTTAAACCAGCAAACGACCAGCTTAAACCAGCAAACGACCAGCTTAAACCAGCAAACGACCAGCTTAAACCAGCAAACGACCAGCTTAAACCAGCAAACGACCAGCTTAAACCAGCAAACGACCAGCTTAAACCAGCAAACGACCAGCTTAAACCAGCAAACGACCAGCTTAAACCAGCAAACGACCAGCTTAAACCAGCAAACGACCAGCTTAAACCAGCAAACGACCAGCTTAAACCAGCAAACGACCAGCTTAAACCAGCAAACGACCAGCTTAAACCAGCAAACGACCAGCTTAAACCAGCAAACGACCAGCTTAAACCAGCAAACGACCAGCTTAAACCAGCAAACGACCAGCTTAAACCAGCAAACGACCAGCTTAAACCAGCAAACGACCAGCTTAAACCAGCAAACGACCAGCTTAAACCAGCAAACGACCAGCTTAAACCAGCAAACGACCAGCTTAAACCAGCAAACGACCAGCTTAAACCAGCAAACGACCAGCTTAAACCAGCAAACGACCAGCTTAAACCAGCAAACGACCAGCTTAAACCAGCAAACGACCAGCTTAAACCAGCAAACGACCAGCTTAAACCAGCAAACGACCAGCTTAAACCAGCAAACGACCAGCTTAAACCAGCAAACGACCAGCTTAAACCAGCAAACGACCAGCTTAAACCAGCAAACGACCAGCTTAAACCAGCAAACGACCAGCTTAAACCAGCAAACGACCAGCTTAAACCAGCAAACGACCAGCTTAAACCAGCAAACGACCAGCTTAAACCAGCAAACGACCAGCTTAAACCAGCAAACGACCAGCTTAAACCAGCAAACGACCAGCTTAAACCAGCAAACGACCAGCTTAAACCAGCAAACGACCAGCTTAAACCAGCAAACGACCAGCTTAAACCAGCAAACGACCAGCTTAAACCAGCAAACGACCAGCTTAAACCAGCAAACGCCCAGCATAAACCAGCAAAGGACCAGCTCAAAGCAGCATCCCAGCTTCAAAACTTACCTAACCAGCATATGCTGTTTTTTTCAACAGGGTATGTATATGCATTATGCTATCAGTCAGTCATAAGGGCAGACTGTGTGTGATGCTGTTAATAAATAAATAAATATATACACACACATTATATAGATTGTTACTACAGTAAAACTGGTATTAACCACTGCTTTATATATAAAGAAAAAATGTCTCTTTTAAGATTCTATATTAAATAATGTTTTCATAGTGAGAACAATAACTATTTAAAGTAACGTTTGGGTGAAACTATGGTTACTATGGTAAAACGCTTTGTGGTGTATCAATGCATAATTTTCTTTCTGGTAAAGTACATATTTTCAAATATTGACTTTTTAATTAGCGTAGGCCTATAATATCGTGCAGTATAACTTTGTTTTGCCTAAGCAAATACCACATTACAAGCACAATTTACGTGGAAATATGACCAATCCCTCTAGTGGTCAAATGATAATAGTTTAATTTTTGAGGTTGTTTACATCTGTAGCGCATGAATGAAGGCAGTGAGGCAACTTAGTAGATCAAAATAACGCTTGCATGCTGCAGTATAGAACTGTCTGTAAGTTATCTAAGCTATGTACTAATAGAACATTTGAGATGGAAATTCAAGAGGTTATATTACAATAGAGGCGCTTAATGTGAAAACATGCATTTATGAAACAAAGTGGCAAGTTTGGATACATTTCACTGGTAGTCTAGTGTTCGATTATCAACAGATATGGACGTGCCAGACGTTTACTAAAAGTTTTTATTTTCATGTAAAGTTTGTAAAAGTCCACTAGTTTGTAAAAAAAAAAAAAAGGAATGTTTTTATGGAACACCTCGCAGGGTGACGCCTTGTTCGCGTGACGTCATACGCACAGCATCAACGTTGTGGACTTCCGGGTCAGTTTTAAATCCGGGTCCTGAGCCATCTATCTGGACACCACAATATCACACATTTGAGGGTGAGCTATTTTGACAAATTAAAAAATAATAATAAAAAAAAAAACACTGGCGCACAGACTCAAGACTCGATTCCACATTCAGCTGTTTTTTTTTTCCTGAGAATGGATCGTTTTCTTCATAAAAAGCCGGTGCAGACCATCATCGCTCACAATGTTGTATCAAGTTCCCTTAAAGTAAGATTATTTGTCTACATGGTTCATCTTCAACATTTTGGGCTTGGATTTTGAAATCGTCTTGCTAAAACCGGTATAAAGTTGGTTCGACATTTCTCAGAGCTTCAGCCTCGGAAATGTTCAGTAGTTCTCATTTAGCATAATGGCAAGAAACACACTGTGTTTCAATTGTTTTCAAATGTAGAAGAGAACACACAATGTGTTTTATTTGTTTGCCTTAAAGGCAGTAGCGGCTCCTGAACGTAAATTTAGGTGATGCAGATTCTGGGTCGTAGCACTAATATATGAAAAACCTTTAGTAAACTTTATATTCTAATCTCTGAACACATTTTTTTGGCAGAGATATCATTGCGTTATCCAGTGGGTGGCGCGCTAATGCTGATTGACAGACTCGAAGTAATGTTACACGCATTAAATGCTGGATAATAATTGCCTTAGTGGAGCAATTCGGGTGAGGAAAGACGATCATATGTCTATTCTCAGAATAATAATAAAACAAACACAATAGATATAAAGGCTATTCATGTAAGCACATTTAAACTAAAATGATTTATACTTTGTTAATTTGATCCACTACCAAAAAACACACCTGAACCAGCTCTTGAGGGTCTTCATGAACACTTGATAATGATGCAAGCAGGTGTGTTGAAGCTGAAATTTGTAGAAAGGTGGATCTTCAGGAACAGGGCACCCTGGTTTAGAACAAGTGGTTAAGTGATGAAAGGTCAGTGGTGTGTCAACGATTTACAAATGTATATTTTTAGGCATTTGGCTGCTCTGCTGTGAGATTTGTTTATGCTGCACTCTATTAGAGCTTTTCCAATGATGAAGTCTTATTTTTTAACACTAGATAGCGCCCTATGCAGCAGTATGCACACTTTCCTCTAAATCAGGAGTGTCAAACTAGATTTAGCTAGCTTGTTGCTAGATTTAGCAAATTTATACCCTAGCAATTTTTTTTCCCCAAAAAGCACAAATTTAGCTTGGCTACTTTTAGCAAGTAAATCAAATCCAAAGATCAGTAGTGACTGCAAACCTAACTCAATAGATGAGCTGTTCATTCGTAAATCCTTAAGATCGCTGTAGAAACACAAACTGCAAGACTAAAGACAAGGAGTGCAGGGGCGGGGCCACACAAGGTCTAAATAGCCAGGCACAGAAGCTGCAGCAGCAGCAAAAATGGTTGGCTGGGCGCAGCAGCAGTAGCACGCGTTTCACAATTTTCTTAAAGTAATTAAAACAACAACCACAGTTAAAACTGAATTTGAAATGAATTTTTGATCTGGAAGAGACGTAACTAGTAACATGTCTCAATCAAAACTGTACAGCCAGAAATACAGAAAAGAGTGGGAGTCTTACCTGAACTTAAAGGGTGGCTGAAGCAAGTAGTTGGGGATGACTGCCGAGCATACTGTGCAATGTGCATGCTGCAAATCCGATATGCTTGCAAAAATGTATAACATCAAAAAACATTGTACTACAGCAAAGCATATAAATAAATCAAAACCATATAACCCAGCAAAGCAGTCGACATTACCAGTTAAGAAAGGATAACTGCTAAAGTGCAGAAGTTACTATGGCAATGGCCTTTGTAGAACACTGTTCACTGCTAGCATTCGACCATTTAGGTATGGCTTGCAAAGCTGCCTTTTCAGATTCTGTGGCAGCAACAAACTTCCACATGCACCGCACCAAGTGCACAGAAATGATTAAGGGAGTATTGGCTCCATATTTTCTGAAGATGATAACATTAGATGTGGGAGATGAGAAGTTCAGTCTGCTTTTGGATGAGTCGACTGATGTCAGTGTCTTAAAATACCTAGGTGTGGTGATTCTGTATTTTAGTGCTAAAAAAAGAACACGTGTCCACATATCTTGGGCTGGTTGAACTGAAGGCGGGCGAATCAAAATCAATAGTAAAGGCAATAGTTGAGTTTCTCGAAAAGTGTAACCTTTAAAAAAGAGAATATTCAGTAGGGATGGGCGATATGGGCTTAAAAATATATCTCCATAATTTCTTATATTTATTGCGATAACGATATCAATGACGATAATTTAGGGAATCCGGTTTCTTTAGAGAAAAGTATTATCTTTCCTATTTTTACCCCAAATTGGGTGTTGTGAGCATTACTGAGTACACACTTAATGTAATGACTGTTTAATTCACACTGGAAGCCGGAGGGCGCCCTTGCGCTGAAACTCCACATATGCAGAGTAGAAGTAACACTCCCAAAAGCTTTGTAAGCCTAAATTGATTGTTGCTCCATTGGTGGCACTGGGACTATGATTTACTTAGGCTTACGATGCTTTTGGGAAACGCAGCCCAGCAGAGTTCCAGAGCTCCAACCCTAATCAAATACACCTGAACCAGCTAATTGAGGTCTTCAGGATTACTCGAAACTTACAGCTAGGTGTTTTAGAGCTAGTTAGAGATACACTTTTGCAGGGCAGTGGCCTTCCAGGAGTGGAGTCTGACACATGTGCTGTAAATGAAATGGTCAAGGTTTGTCTGGTTAGCATGACCAGCTAGCCCCTGATGTTAGAAGTAACTGTCTCATTATATGGGTGAAAGCACCTTTGTACTTTTGACAGTCATTCATTCATCATATTATTGTAGAGTTACAGATTTAAATCATCTTAAAAAAGATTTTGTAATATAAAGTGATCAGTCATATGGTGTTATGACTCGAATACTACACAAAGAAAAAGAAGCTTTATTTGAGAAAAAATGCCACTGAAGTTGTTGAAAATGGCACTTTTTAATTGAATTTTCTTTCATTTGGTTGTTCACCTTTGAGGCAAACTCATTTATCACAGAACAGTTGAGTGATTAAAAGTACTGCTTTGAGAAAATGTTCAGGTACTGCGATGTGCCTTTGCATGGCAACACTCTTATTTCACTGAAAAATATAATTTGCTTTATAGTACAAATATATAGTCGCATCATAGCAATTCTTAGTTAATTACTGCCCAAAAGGGATGAAAAATAAAGAAATGATTAACTACTGATCAACTGCATGATAACATAAACATTACAACAGAAAGTTGTATTTATGACAGTAAAATTATAAAGATATTGACATACGAAAACAGGATACAATGTTTGTAAAAAATAAAGATGTGATATTAAGAGAAGTTGTTCTTAGGAATGACTTCAGATTCTTTTGCTAGAGCTGGAAATGACTACTGACTGCACTTTTTATTTGCACACGTCACCACATTTAATTTTCACACTTCTCATGTTCTCACGCCACATGTCCATTTTCTCTTGCAGTGAAAACACATCGCAGAGCAAAGAGGACAAGACAGTAGGTTACTTCCGATAAGAAACAAAATCTAAGCTTTCAAAGAAAATAATAAATATCATATTTGACAGTAATATCACACTTTGATGTGATCTCTCTCTCTTTTTTTTTGACAAGCGCAGCACTGATGGGTATTTCATGGTAAAGCTATTCCTTGTAAAGCAGAAGTCAAACTGTGAATGTCGTATGTGTAGAAACGGAAAAACACTGTTAAACCTCATGCTATTGACACATCAAGATAAACGCACACGCACTGGCATTAACCACAGATGTCCAGTAATAGACTCGTGCTCTTGCAGACTCTGCTTGTCTATCCAACAGACCAACCCACATCTCTGTGCAGATGGAAAAATATCAGACCACAGCAGGTTTTATTTTTGACTCGCAAACTGAGCTGCTAGAGCCTCAAACTGGCAGGGGCCTCTAAAATTAGTAGAACAAAATGACTTTTTTTTTTTATTACAGAAGAACAGTAAATGCAGTACTAATATTTCTCTTAATATCTTTAGTTACGGATGTAAATAAGCAAATTAAAGTCACAACACTTACAGAGATGAAATTCTTTTGGAGCAACATTTACCGTAGATACTGTATCTATGACATTTACTGTGAACCGAGCAGCTCTTGAGACACTGAAAATGATGGAACATGAGCAGCTGTGTTAATGAACACAGTGCCATGTTTCACTTTGAGAAATGCAGTGCATCAGATTGAATATTTATAATCACATTGCCGATTTTGCCATTTAATAATCACATTTATATTCTCACAACTTTGTATTGCTAGAATTCATGAAAACATTGCTGGCCAAGTGGTGAGTTTCATTTGCTGGGGGCTTAAAACTATGAAAAAATATATATATATATATCAGAATTAATTGTAAATTCTGCTGCTGTATGTGGTGATTTTTACCAATCCCAAAATTCAGCCATAGACTCAGGAACTGCTGGGTGTCACAGGAGATTCCTAGTAAAATTATCACTTAGATAAATCTGTTAAAAAAGTTTGAGACCGTTTGAAAATTGATTATCTTCTAATGGCGACACCGGCATACACCACATCCTCCTCCTCTTTACCTTTCTGTAAAAGAAAAAAAAAACACATCACACAGGTATAATAATAAAATCTTATAAATTAAAATGTGACAAATTAACCCTGAAGACTGACTGACTTTTTTGTCTAATAAGAGCAGTCAGCACTGATTTCAGAAGAAAATGTATATACTACTACTAAGCTAACATGAAGTTTGATGTCAGTGACACTGTATTAGCTGGATTAAAAAAATGCAACTTTCAAATTTACTCGATTGAAGCATTGCTTTAAAGTGAAGCTGTATATTTTTATGCGTTTAAAGTATTGTATGTTGAGTCTTGCTTTTACAAAATGCTGTGTGAAAAAAAGAGTGATTTCATAGAACTGCATGGTGCAGAGCAAACAGTGTTGTAAGTCTAATGCAACTTGGTAATGGTTAATTGGTAATGGCACCTAAAAATAAAAAAATGTAGTTGCACAAACAAGAAACTAGGTCACAGTATGGACCCCTGTAAATAATGTGATTACTGATTTTTTTTCAGTTATTTGAAAGTTGAAGTCTGTAGTGATGATGGAATTTAGAGATCCTGCACTCTTTCACCGTTTCATAGTTTCTTTAAAATATATATATTTCAGCACAATAACCTACAGACAGAAACCTCTGAAGTTGTTCAGTAAATTTGGACAATTATGTCATCAGCTGACACAGAAAATACTGCATCAGTGGCTCATGTTGATCATTGGAAATATGAACTAATCACCTTAAAATGGACTTTGTTGTTTTGTGACTCTCTTCAGTTACTATAGTGAGTGTCATGAATATCATGGGATATAAGTCAATGTTTCTCACATTGAATGCTCATCTTAATGGCTTTTCTAAACATCTTGAAATTATGTTTCGAACATGTTTTTTGGTTTGTTTGTTTGTTTTTGTCTGTACATACAAGCGCACATGCGCCTAAAAATGTGACTGCTGAAATCATACAGAGATCGTCAACAAAAATAAATGAATCAGCCATGTTGGATCAGCATAAAGGATCTCTTCATCATGCGTCTGAACTGTTTCAAAGATGCAGCAGTGGCTCATGTTGATCATTGAGTTTGCTGATGTCCAGATGTGTGGTCTGGTTGCTGATGGGATTGTTGAGCACACAGCTGTAGGTGTTGTTATCCTGATATTCCACCTCCAGAGGTAGAGAGAGACTGATGCTGAGATCAGACACACTAATGCTGGACAATAAACTGTTTCCTTTGTACCAGGAGAGAGTCACATGACCCACATTCACCACTGAACACACCAGTGAACAATTCTGCTGTGATGATGATGATGATGATGAAGAACAGTGAAGAGTTACTGCTGATGACAGGAACAGGCAAACGAGTATGATAATTAAGTTCCTACACCTAATTGTCTGAGATGGTCCTTGGTGTCCCACACCCGCTCCCATTCTACAGTTGGTCACCATTTGCTCAGGATGTGATCATCCCAAATAATCTAGAAACTACATCTTCATCTATAATAATTAAGCCATTTTGGGAAATGAGCATGATCAAACAGCTGTTGTGGAATGAAATCTGGGCTGGGCAGACTAGTTTCTTACACCATCTAGCAAGTTAATTTGACAATACTATATATTATTTATATATCCATTTTATCAATGTACTAGTGACATATTTCCAGTTGTAAAAAAGGGAGATAATACTTACATATCAGATGTAAAATCTTATTGCTGTATCTTGCTGAGTGGTGTCGACTGATATTTAAATAGTGTAAGTAGCAGTCAAAAGCAAACAATGAGTAGCTACGATGGCAAACGAGGAGTTAAAAAAAGTAGCAGCGTTGAGCTGCTGTTCATGCCAGTTTGTACTTTGATTTGTGTAATTTTTTTTCTGGGTTATATTTTAGATTTTCCAACGTACTGGTTTGTTTCGATTATAATTTCATTGCAAAGATATTGAGAAAAATAAAAAAACACCAGCAGGGTCACGTTTAAAGAGGTAGAGACTGATCGGTGAAACGGGGCTTTGATGACTTTTGCTTTCATTTAGCTAGTACTATCAGATTGCCGCCTATGTCTCTTGGAGTGATTGCTATCCGTTTAACAACCTTGAAATGGATATAAGAGAAAAGCTATTATCATATGGCTAATGCAGGAAACTATGGCAGAACCATATAGCAAAAGTTACATCGTTATGAGCCTAAAATATGTTATTTGCCTGTTTTTCACCAATAAAGTGTGGTTGTATCATGTCATCGACCTTTCCAATTGATTCCTGGTGTCAGAATTATATGAAAAGGGGGTTCATTTGTCTTTGTATGTTGCATGGTTCAGGGTTTATGAAAATCTGTGTTTTTTGCCACTCGCAATGACATCATTTCAAGATGGCCGCCAAACGAACCCCATGGGACATTAGTTGACAACATCAAAACTTCTTAACTAGACACCATTAGGGTCCTAAAAAACAGGTTACAAAATAACTTGTAGGAAACATACTCTTCCTGCTAGACTATTTACCTTATGGTATTAACCCAGAGTCTCCACTTGGTTACATCCAAGGGAAAGCGATAAAACGATCATCTTCCATCCAAACACTTGTGGTTGCATTTCGGTACAAAGCAGGGGGGGAGGGGGGATTGTTGAGCAGCAATATAAAATGTGGGAAAGTATTAATTGGTTATTCTTCAATTAATTGCACTACAAATTATACTACAATTGGAAAATACTATAAATTTATAAACTGTTTGGCGTGATGGCATTTAATGTCTCCGACAATGCCTGTAGTCCCATTTATCAACTTGTTAGCAACCACCTTTTCAAGTAACGTAACAGTTTAAAATAAAACATGAAAGTATCTTGAGATTGTGTTAACCACAGACCTTATTTTAGGGAATTTAACCAAACTCTCATTCAAAAAACCCCATTGACTCTGGGATGCTGGAACCGGAAGTGCTAAAATGCTAACTCGCTTCCAGGTTTTTGCCTACAAAGTGACGTCATAGTTCCACCACTCTATAGACCTTTTCCACATTTCCAGGTTTCCCAGCAGCGGAAGTCGTCATAGTTGGGTAAACTTCCAGAGCAGTGAATGGGAGAGTACCACAAATATATCTATTTTTTGCATTCCCATTTGCTCAAATAGCAAAAGAAAAACTCCACGATAGTGTTTTCAGGACTTTCAATCAAAGAAAAAAATATAATAAAAAATGAGTGAGACTGATAGTGGCAGTCAGAAGAGAGAACAATGTCAAATTTACCGTCCCTCCCATAGACGCTGCATTCGAAACACCCTTGCATTAGCGTTAACTGTTTTTATTATTATTATTATTATTTGCAACATGATGCAGATGTGATATAATACAAAGTATAGCATTATAAATGAAAGTGAAGCTAAGCATTCGGTCCTCACTATAGCCTATAGCTAGCGCGATGACGAAGTTTCGTTGCATGTTGATTTGCATTCAAAAAACATACATGCTTTCAAAGAACTGCATACAAAAATAATATTTATTTATTTTACCAGGGTTTGATTCTTTTTGGCAATCAAAAAGATTCCCCTACCATTAAGTTAAATTCTTAATAGGGGCCAGAAAAATGTTTATGTAATGTTAAAAATGTAACCATTATACATTATATATTTTACATAACTACACACTGTTTAGTGAGTGTGTGTGTGAGTGAACTAAAGGAGGGTCTTATTCTTTCGGGGGAGGATTCAGACATTAGATTAGCAGTCAGAATGTTTTTTGGTGGACAGTATTACTAATTCAGACACTTAAAGAAAATGATTCACACATTTGTTTTGTTCTGTTTGTGCTTCTGGCCTCTGACTGGTAAGTTATGAAAGCATTTTATAGCTTCATTCCGCTTCAGTGTAATAAGCTAATGCTACTGTTGAAATTAAAGTATTTTCATCCACTTAGGATTCAGGTATCTATTTGTGTTTTCGATTTGGGTGCACCAGAAATAATTTTTAACATATTAAATTTAATTGAAAAGTAATGAGCATTTTAAAATTAAGTATAATAGAGGCACAGAAATCACTTTAAAACATTAAAACGTTTTTTTGGGGGGAGGGGTGTTCAATATTAAATTTAACTGATTGTTGAACGTGATGTTCCCCAGCCATCTAAAAAAAAATTATATATATATATTTGCCGCAGTAATAATGAACAACTGTAAAAGTCATGTTAACTCATTGGTCAAAAAGCAGTAAAATTATGAGTGAGATACTGTGAGCTGGATATCTCATATATAAAAAATATCCCATTCATAAAAGAAATGTATTGAATGTGAGCAGCATTAGTAAGCTTGTACTTTCATGCTTGAACTTGTGTAACTTCACTCTTGTATTTTACTCAACAGCTGATAAAACACCACAACAATGAAATTAGTGGCTGTCTGCTGCTGTTCTTTAATACACATTTTACAAACTAAACAACAGGAAGCTTAATCTGTGTAAAATCTGTTTGTTCAGCAGGTGTGTTTGGTGAGTCGGTGTCAGTGATGGAGGGAGATTCTGTTACTTTACACACTGATCTTACTGAAATACATGAAGACGACGATATACTGTGGACCTTTGGAGCTGAAAACTCTCCGATAGCTAAAATCAACAGAGCTGCTGGAATCTTCAACACATCTGATGTTCCTGATGGGAGATTCAGAGACAGACTGAAGCTGGACGATCAAACTGGATCTCTGACCATCACAGACATCACATCTGAACACGCTGGACTCTATAAACTACAGATACGTGGAGCAATACTGTCATCACAAACATCCAATGTTTCTGTCTATGGTCAGTAGAGATAGTTTTTATGTCCTTATACATTTTTTGTATCAAACTTTATTAAGGACACACTCGGTCCAAACAAAGACACAACAATAACAACATACAAAAACACACACAAGGACAAAAACCACAATATCACATATTTACATGTGCACTAAAACGCCAATGATTCCACATATTTGAAAAAAACCTGACTGAACTTAGTGCCAAGTTTGTCAGTGTTAAAATTATACTGTTTACATTATTTTGTATTTTTTACTTACTGAATTTAAAAATAAATTTATTGTTTAAGATGACACACACACACACACACACACACACACACACTCACTGTGAACACAAAACCATTTTAAACACATCAAATGAAAAAATAGGACTATTGATTAGATTTATCCAGACTTGTTCGCTCATGTTTTCAGCTCGTCTGTCTGTTCCTGTCATCAGCATTAAATCTACACACTGTTCTTCATCATCATCACAGCAGAATTGTTCATTGGTGTGTTCAGTGGTGAATGTGGGTCATGTGACTCTCTCCTGGTACAAAGGAAACAGTTTATTGTCCAGCATCAGTGTGTCTGATCTCAGCATCAGTCTCTCTCTACCTCTGGAGGTGGAATATCAGGAGAAAAACACCTACAGCTGTGTCCTCAACAATCCCATCAGCAACCAGACTCAACATCTGGACATCAGTCAACTCTGTCACACATGTTCAGGTACAGCAGCACTGATAAGAGCATCTATTGCATCTATTCTGTTCACTGAATTTATTAGTTGATTTTACTGAAACTGATAACTCAAGATGCCAGAAATGATGAATGAACTTGTGTCATCATTTAGCTCACTCATGTATTTCTAAACAGGCTATATTGTGCAGATAACTTTTTTTTTTTACACTTCAGAAAAAAAATTCAGATTTTAAGTTAATCTATAGAGACTAAAGTCATCTTATCGAAAATGACGATTTATTAAATTATTTATTTACTTACAGACGTCCACATCCACTGTTGTGATACAGTTGAAGCTGCGATCCGATTGGTCGTCACTGCTCTGATGGGCGTGGCTGCTGCAGCTGCTGCTGTTCTTCTGGTCAATGACATCAGATCTGCTAGAGGTTAAAAGAAAACAGAACAGATATAGAAATACATATTCTGATATATATTGGAGTTTTAACTGTAAAGATTTATGTAAATTATGTGTTGTCTAATTGTTTTGTGATGGTGAAAATAATGCTTACAAATGCTTTCCTCTGAACTCGATTTGAAAAGGTTTCCAAATCTGGTGTATTGAGAGCATCTAGTGGCCAAAACAATATTCTTTAATGTTTATTTATTTATTTTTTTGTCTTTAATACTATGCATTTTACATTAATTACATTGTTTTCAGTTTTTCATTCATTTATGTTATGTGGCTATTTTAATTTAGTTTTATAATTGTACGTAGCAACCATGAAAACACAAATCTAATATTTGTCACACCAATAAATCACCACAGAATTGAACTGAAAACTGAATATTTACCGACTGAACTATATACATCTATTAACCATAGCTGCATAGGCTTATATTATAACTGCAAGGGTGTGAGAATAAATTTGAATGGTGGTTAAATATAAACACGTTTACAGCACAAAACAGTTTATTCAAACATCAAATAGTGAAAAGTTCATTATGAGGCAATATAGTACAATGGACAGTTTCAGTGCAACAATTCAGAATCACAGCAGTAGTCTGAAGCAACAAAAAAAATGTTATCAGGGAATCTTTTTCACATTTTGTTATGTTGCTGCCTTATGTTAAATTGCTTTAAATGACTTTGTTTCCACATCAATCTACACTCCATACACCATAATGGTAATGCAAAAAACAGGTATTTAACATCTTTGGAAATTTAGTAAAACGATTCCATTGCATATGTATCCATACTTTTAAATCATGCCTCCACGCCAGATAATTAAGATCCAGCCCCAGATGCCAGATCCTGTCAGAAAATATTCCCACATGTTTTGTGTGGTAACAGAACAACTCATCAGCAAAGTAGTCTAATACCTAAAACCTGTTAACAGCAAGTCTATTAACAGTCTTCTATCAGCCAAGAAGCTGAGGAAAAACCCAATGAAGAGCAGAAGCAGGAGATGAAGTGATGATGATAAAAAGAAGCAGAGTTTATTGAATAGTTGTGTATGTTTTAATACTCAGATGTCGTCTGACCAGCACAAATCCAACAAGTATTGTTCTACCAAAACTTAAAACTTGTTTCAAAATAACATCCAATAAACCTTGAGTTTCTATAAACATTCCTCGTATCTCTTATTCATGAAGACAAACAGCCCTTGAAACCACACAGTCATAAGACTAAACAACAATATAATATAATACAAATTACTAATCAATAAATGAATCAATGAAATGGGTATATAAATGACTATAATGATTATTATAAATTATTATATGATTAAATTGAATAATACAATTATTAAATGATAAATCATTATAAATGAATGAATAAATGAATATTAAACAAAAGTAAAAAACAAATGTAAAGCAAAACACACAGTTTGCATTTGAGGATTCTCAGATCCTTCATTCTCTTGTGGACCTGATGTCATAAACCAGAACAGCCGCTGCAGCCACACCCACCAGAGCAGAGAGGACCAATCGGATCACGGTTTCAGAAAAACCACAACAGTGGACAGAGTCTGAGGAATAAAAACATCAAACTGAGATCAGCTCAGTCAATAAATGTTAATATCAGTGCTGCTGTACCTGAACATGGCTGACAGTGCTGAGTGATGTCCAGATGTGTGGTCTGGTTGCTGATGGGATTGTTGAGCACACAGCTGTAGGTGTTGTTATCCTGATATTCCACCTCCAGAGGTAGAGAGAGACTGATGCTGAGATCAGACACACTGATGCTGGACAATAAACTGTTTCCTTTGTACCAGGAGAGAGTCACATGACCCACATTCACCACTGAACACACCAATGAACAATTCTGCTGTGATGATGATGATGATGAAGATGATGATGAAGAACAGTCTCTGATAATATCAGGAAAAGGAAGATGAGCTTAAAACATAAAATAAGACTAGATCAGAAAGTGTTTATTGCAGCTTCAGTCAGTCAGTGTCAACAATCTTCATTCCTCTCTCCGCAATTATAAAAAAATTATTATACATATGGATAAGTAGCAAAGAAAAAGAGGAATGATGGTTAGTTGAAATGATTTTGTTTTTATTTTAATCAATAATCAAAATAAATGTAATATAAATTACCTTTAATTTACAGGTAAATAAAAAGGTGAAACCAATATTTAACTCACCATAGACAGTGAGACTGAAACTCTTGCTCACACTGTTGATCTGTAGTTGATAGAGTCCAGTGTGTTCAGTTCTGGTGTTTGTGATGATCAGAGATCCAGTTTGATGATCCAGCTTCAGTCTGTCTCTGAATCTCTCATCAAGAACATCATCATATACAGTCATGCTGCTGACCATTACATTGATTTGAGCTATTAAAGTGTTTTCAGATCCAAACCTCCACCGAATCAGATCATCATCCATCATTTCAGTAAAACCAGAGTTTAGAGTGACTGAATCTCACTCCAGCACTGACACTGACTCCACTGCATCTGTATCACCAAACATATCTAACAAAACAGATTCACAAATTTAGGGTGTGTGCAAACTTGTAGTTCGGTTTCGAGTTTTTTTCACTAAGAGTTCATGTTGGCATTATAACATCTTATCTAAATATAAATAAATAAATAAAAATGTGATGTATGTAGGCCTAATCTATATTTTTGTGACGGAACTTACCAAAAATCCAAAACAATGCTATGTGCTGTGTGTTAGTCTAAATGGACTCATTCTTGTATTCGCTTGTATGTGCCTATATACAATGGTATTTTTCTCAGCTGGGATCTCACAAAGAGCTTAAAAAATATGGAGTCAAAACAGCGGCAGGAATTATTCCGTTGCACACAAATGAAGATCAAAGGTCACACTATTTTTGGTGAATTTGGGATTTTTGGTCTAGTTTTTAACACAGTTCACCAAAAAAATCACACTATTAACATTAATCAATGTAAACAAGCAGTTCATAACAACACTGTTATAACAAAATTAGGACTTTACAAACACAATATTTAAAAAAAAAGTGATGTCTTAAAATGATTATTATTATAACTTACCAACCAGATGCCACAAGCAGAACAAAACAAACATGTGAACCATTTTCAGATTACAGCACTTTAAATATGTGAACACTTCTGTGACAGACAGCTTGTGAACTATAGGACGGTGTTAAACTGCGATATAGTGTTGCTCGTGATTCCTCAACCAATAATATTTGACCACCACCCATCAATTGCACATGCTCTTCTTGCGTGCATTGGTTGTAATTCTCCCATCTTATTCTCACACTGTTCGTAGTAGCAGACCCGATGTTGCATATCACTATCACTATTTATTTATTTATTTTTTGCAGAATGCAGACACTGTTTGTCCAGCAAACAGATCAAACCACAACTCTGTAAAGATGTCAGTAAGAGTTTCACTTTGACTCACAAACTGAGCTGCACAAGCATCAGATGCATTCCAGTGAATAACATTCATGTTTGATCTGTGGTTCTTCTGTGCTTTGTTATATTATACATTTTTGTATAACTAAAGATTCATTCAAATGCTCTGAATTTGCTTTGAAATGTGCTGCTCATTAATTTACCAACATTTTAAATCCACAGGCAGCTTTGTCACCCATGGAACACACTTGCCTTGCTTCCTTTCCTGTTGACTTAGCTCCTTCTTCCAAGAATGTGATCAAAGGAGAATTGAGGAATCAAGCGAATCGATTTTTGTAAATCAGAATATCCTTGATCACTCAAGTGTCACTTCAGTAGTCCATTTGACATCATTTTAACAATGTCCTGACTACCTTTCTGGGTCTTTAACGTGTCTGTTGTGTTGTTGTCTATGCAGGTCAGAAAGCGGATTTCATCAAAAATATCTTAAATTGTGTTCCGAAGATGAACAGAGGTCTTACGGGTTTGGAACGACATGAGGGTGAGTAATTAATGACAGAATTCTCATTTTTGGGTGAACTACCCCTTTAAAGATACATGGACATTTTCCTCTACAATATAAAAAAAATGTTTAAAACGTTTAAATATGAATGTTTCTAATAAGTAACTAGATAAGAACGTATGGTGTGTGCATGTGTGTAGTTTACAATACAGACCAAAACAATTCACCCTGTGCAACCCCTGTAGACATGCCCCTGCACAGTCATTCTAAAAATGAACTGAATATGATTAATAATAATAAATATTGCTTGTGAATGTGGGTGAAGATGCATATATACCTATGCATTAGACACACTCCAAAAACATTACATTGCATCCAAGGTGCACAGCTTTCCCTGTCAAACAAATAAAAAAAAAATCTAAATATCAGGTTGGGTCGGGAAATGTTGAGACTTTCTCCGCGTCTCCGTGCTGCGCAGCACACATGATCGGCACATGCGCATCACTGACAGGCAGAGAGCCACAGAAGTGAAGCCCTCCCTCCCTTTCCACTGTGTCTGTCTTGGTGTGGAGGTGAGTGGTGAAGTATTATAAAACAGACAAACAAAAACGCAAAATGGTAAGTATTACAAACAGCTGATATAATAAGCGGAGCATTTGCGATTTACTATGTAACAGAGACAGAGCCGGCCCAAGGCATAAGCGAACTAAGCGGCTACTTAGGGCCCCCGTGGCCACCAGGGGGCCCCCAGGAGTACATGGAAAAAAGCTGTATTAAATATTTAAATCATTTATACGTCTCATCTTATTATTTCAATAGCGACGCATCATGCCGGCACAATTGTGCTGTATGACAGATTATTTAGATTTTTTCTTTTTTATTCAAAATATCCACAAACTTGTTATCTAGCCTACATCATGAACCATATGATACAGCCTATTCTGATTGTCAAATATGTGTAAATTCATTTGTTTTGTCGTTTAAACAACCTTATTAGTTGATCTATAACGCGCGCTGGATGCTGTCGAGTGGATCTGTCGAATTTACAACACCTAAATTCACCTTGCCTATTTCTCCCGAAATACATGAAAGTAAGTGTCCAGTGAACTGGGAGAAAATAGAGTAAACTTTATGGTTACCTACACAATGTGTATTTGATAGGAATAAAACACGTCGTCAATTTTTACTTGAAAGGTTTATTATTGACGCTTTCCATAGAAATCAGTGTGTATTTAACAAGCTATACATTTATTTTTTTTTGCTAATAATTAATTTAATGTCTATTTAAATGTCTGAAATCATAAAATAAATTAAATAAAGCGGTTGAAAACACTGAACAGTTTTGATATATGAAAAGCACCGAGCGCGTCTTTCTCTGGCACAGCGCCAGCCAAAGCGCAGCGCGTCAAAGGGTTAATATTGCGCATTTCGGGGGTGTAGGGGGGACAAATTGAACCTGGGGTGGGAGGGGGCCTGGCTGAATAGTTAATTAGCATAGCCTAGGTAGGGTATCTTCTTGTTTTAGGGAAGTTCATGTTTGATTAAACATCCGTAAATAGCCTTGACATCATAATATATTATAATATTTTATAGTTTTTGATTAAAGTTTTTGTCTTCAGTGTAAAAAATAGCTTTCCTGTGTATATATTTTTGTAATAAAAATAAGCTTCAGTTTCATAAACCTGGTGCTGATAACAGCTTAACATTATTTACCTTAGCCTACCTTTGGAGTATTGCTATATTCCAATATCATTAGCTAGTTATAGATTAAGAGTTGTTGCTTTAGATGTGTGTTTAATAATTTATGTTGTTGAAATAACATTCTGTTTCGTAAATGCATTGTCAGCTGGTTTATTTAGCTACTTTTCAGTACACCACATTAAGTACGCCACTTAGTACTGCAAGACTTTGAATGTTAAAGTGCAAATTAACACCTGTGTTTGCTACTGTTAATTTACAATTAAAATCGTATAAGGAGAAAAACATAACAGGCAGACACTGGTATGATGTAAGCAACACAGCTGCAACAAATAAAATCGATAATGGGTGTGAGAATAATTAAGCATTGATAATAATCGTATAGTCATAATATAATCAATAGTCAATAATAATCAATAGTCGTATTGGCGGCACTGAGGGGCCCCCATGTAAAATTCTGCTTAGGGCCCCATAAAGGCTTGGGCCGGCCCTGAACAGAGACTTTGAAGATGCAAAAAGGTGTTTTCATCATCAAAACATTTTAAATAGGCCTATGTGTTTAATTGGGCTCCTTGTTTTTAAAACTGCCATCAACATGGTGCTAGCTACATACATGAAAACTGAATCCAAGTCATTTTGTGTGATATCTAAAATACTTTTAGCTTTCTTTTGCAGCCATGTAAAAAAAGTGCCTTAAAATCAAGCCGGTTTTTGGGAAGTCTTTGTATGTTGTGAATTGGAATCAATGATATAAAAAAAGTATTTACTCATAACAGCTGTAAACTGTGAATTTGTTTGCTGTTAAATGTTGTGTGAGTTTATTATCTAAAGTAACGGTGTACTGTCCTATTGCTGAATGATTTAAAAGCTTCACCTTTAACATTTTAGGCTTCTTTAGACATAATGATCTGAAGATTCCTAATAGAAACCTGTCTGAGTGACTTCTGTTGATCTCTTTCATATTATGTATTACTTTTTGTATTTGCTCAGTTCATTTGTAGCTCATTTTATTGACTACTGTCACATTTTATGTTGTTGTGTGGTGTCTTTACAAGTAAGGTATGCATTTTCTTTCATACTTGTTGAATTTATGCTGGTCAAGGTCTGTATATTTAAAGCTGGTTTTATTTTGATATTTCAATTTATTTTTGAAAAACAACGAAATTAACTTAAATAATATTGAATAAGTTCATGTGATGAATGCCAATAAAAACAGGTCCGATTCTTTCATAGTGACTGGAATTTGTGAGTTTGTCATGAAAGGATTGAGTTTGTATACAGACTATTTGCAGTTTCCCTGTACATATGTGATTTAAAAACTCTACTTCATAAAACATTCACCTTTCACCTTTAATGGTCAAAATATGACCATTAGCTACTAAATGTTTTCTAGCTGTTCAACACATTCTTTATTAATATTAACAGTGTTATTTAATGTAATATTAAACCCCGTCTACTTCGTGTTATTGGTTGATGGCGCTAATCTTGTAAAGGTAAAATCCTGGTTTTGACACTATATGGAGCTCTAGCATAACAATATGCATACAGCTTGTAGGCTATATGCACTATTTATGGACTATTACCAGTCAGTCATAAGGGCATAATGTGTGGGGTGCTTTTCCAATGCTTTTTAATGTGTGGGATGCACAATTTTCTATCTGTTGAAGTGGTGAACATTTTCATGCAAGCAATAGGCCTCATTTGCCACATTTCAAGCATAATTTATGTGGAAATTTGACAGAACCTCTAGTGGTCAAATGCTGTAATAGTTTCATTTTTGAGGGTGTTTACATCTGTAGTAGCACATGTAGGAAGGCAGTGAGGTAGTAGAATAGAATTGTCTGTAAGTTATCTAAGCTATGGACTGACATATTTGCGATGGAAATGCAGGAGGTTATATGTGTGCAATACAGGCGCATTAGATGGAAACACACATGAATTTGATGTGGGATATTATATTCGAAACAAAACCCAGATAGCAAGCACCGAGGAGCGTTCGGCGTCCACAGTTTTCAAGAGGAATACTTCCAGCTGCAAAAAGGTCAGTTATTTAATGTTCAATCTTGTGTTTGGTGTTTTAAATGTCACAAAGAATATAGTCTCTTAGATGGTTAAACGGTTTGCAGTGATAACATAACGTTAGCCGTTTGGGTAAATTGCACTGGTTGTAGGGTATGCTGCTTCAAGTACTTCAAGTGTACGATTATCAACAGAGACAGTGTCAGACGGTTACTAAAAGGTTGTATTATCATGTAGTGTAATTTTGATCCACTTGCTTAAAAATGAATGTTTTGATTGACTCTGGACAACTTTTTACATACTGGTAAAAAATGTATAGCCTGAATGCACTGTAAGTCGCTTTGGATAAAAGCGTCTGCTAAATGCATAAATTATAAATTATTATTATTTTTTTTATTATTATTAAATTATTAACTCACAGGGTGCCGGTTCGCGTGACGTCAGTGTTGCAATTTTGTTGCTAAATTTAGCAACTTTTCACACTAGCCTAGCAAGTTTTTCTTCCAAAAGCACCTAGCAACAAATGTAGCTATTTTTAAAATTTATTTGGCAACTTTTAGCAACTTTTGATAGGTGATTTAAACGATAAAAGGCTAAATTACATCTAGAATCTAAATGACACAAGAGGAAACCAAAGATGTCTAGTAGTACACACATCACATGGATTATGTTAGCTGCTATTAGTTGTTGTTCTTTATAATAATAATAATAATAATTGAATAATTGTTATTTTATGATACACCTTGTTAGTAATAGCTTGTACCTGCGACTGTTGCTAAGTTAGTACACTGTAAGAAAAATATCTAGAAAAATGTAAAAGGTAATTTTCCAGATGTTCAGAATTTGTAGTTTTACTAGTTTACTAGCTAATAAAAAAATTTAATTAAATTGTAATTGTTCAAAAATGTGTAAGTGTTCAATAATTCAATGTTGTATTTAAAAATACAGTTATATTTTAATATTATATTACCTTATATTATTTTAAGAACAAATCTAAATTAACATATATAAAATATTTTTTTTTGCTGAGACTTGATGTAGTGACACAGTTTTGCCTCATAATTACGCAATGACATCACAACGTCATTTAGCAACTTTTAGCAACAAATCGACCTTCCTTTAGCAACTTCCCCTGAAAATTAGTTGGCAACACTGGTTTTAAATCTTGAACCCGAGCCATCTATCTGGAGACCACAATATCAGACACTTGAGGGTGAACGTTTGACAAGTAAACAAACACTTTGGCACACAGAGAGCACCCTGCATCGAGATAAACCAGAAAACCTTGCGAACAAATGTTTGCTAATTATATACATTTCTCAAACAAAGCCCTTTTTGCGATTAGTAGCACTCCAGACTCCACATTCAGCCATGTTTTGTTTCCTGATAATGGTTCGTTTTTCTCGTTAGTGAAAACTCATTCCTGAAGAGCAGGTGCAGACCATCATCATCATCATCATCATAATGGCTCACAAGTTTGTATCTGGACACTGTCAAGTTCCCTTAAGGTGAGATTATCTGTCTACATCTTTCTCTGACTCATCCTTAACATTTTGGGGTTCAGTGAAACAATTAAGTCGGTGGTAGTCCTTTTAAATAATGTAGATTGATTTATCAATGCGGTCAGCATTCCCTGTCAGTTGTTTGACAATCATGCATCTGTCTTGTGTTTTCTGTTGGCTATTACAATCAGAACCAGCACAGCTCGATTTATGAATGCCCTCACAATATATATATTTACTATAAAACACTATTATAACAAGGTAATTCTAATATAATTATTATATTTTGTTGTCATGGGTCTGCATTTTCTATAAAATATTTCTATAATAAAAATGTATGTGTGATATTTCTTATTATATAATTAGCATCAAAGAAAAAATATAGTTCTAGTATTCTCAGTGATTAAAGATTTAGATTTAGGGATGTAACGATTCACTCAAGTCACGAATCAATTCGATTCACGATTTTTATTTCACGATTCGATTCAATTCACAATTTTTTTTTTAACAAAGTGAGATTTAAGACAAATTATAAATTAAATGTGTCATTTTATTATTGCTTGGACAAAATGCTGCACGTTTCTTTGTGAAATTGAAATATAACACTATAATAATATACTAATATAGCACTTGCTTATCATTGCTCTTTTGTTGGTTTTGATTGCTTCTATTGTCCTCATTTGTAAGTCACTTTGGATAAAAGCGTCTGCTAAATAACAAAATGTAAATATAATGTAAATGTAAATAACAAAACTAAATAGAAATTTTAAAACAAGCCCCAAATCAAATGAATAAGTAACACAAATAAAAGAAATCTCTTCACATAAACAAAAGGCTTTGTCTGTGCTCTTTCTATTTAAAATTAGAGGCAATCACTGCATTTTAATCACAAGCTCATAGGTCTGAAAAAGCGAGGTGTGCTCTGATTGGCCAGCTATCCAGTGCGTTGTGATTGGCCGAATACCTCAAGCGTGTGACGGAAATGATAAGAGATGTTGCGTTGCATCCCGCCGCGTAAAAATAAAACCATGTCTGCATTTGTGATCGGAGAAATGACAAACAACTAGCGCTACTCTACACTGCTCAAAACTCGCGTTTGAATCATCAGTGGCAAATCCTTTGAATATGAAAAACGTACTTACAGTCTTTGAGTCAGAACAGCCGGCATTGTAGTCTACTCTACCAGGATCAGGAAACAGTCCTCCATAAAATGCGCTGCACACATCTGAATATTTGGGTTGAACTGTTCTGGAACAGTGTTGTAAATACAACTTAACCACTGATTTCTAGTCGTGTCCTCTTTTGGAAGACCAAACAAAGTAGTTTCACTTTCACAACGAAACGCACAGCGTCACACACAGCGGGCTAGAGTGAGCGGTGATCGGCGGCTAGAGTGAGGAACAGCCGGAGGGCTAGAGTAAGCGAAGGTGGGCGGGCTTGAGAACGGCGCGGCCGGCGGATTCGACGAAGGAGCGGCCGGCGGGCTTGTGGCAACCACATGTGACGACCCCGGGCTGGATTCCGCTTCGTCCGCAGTGAAAGCCGATCCACAGCGCAAAGTTGATGTATTTCCTCAGTGACCAGCTCGGATCAGCTCTAGGCATGACGAAGCGGATATCGTCCTTTTTTGGAAGACCAAACAAAGTAGTTTCACTTTCACAACGAAACACACGGCAACAACAATACTACAGCGAGAATCAAAGTTACACCTTCTTTCTTTGCGTGAACATTTGGGCGGCGTTATGCAAATCTTCCCACATCGTGACGTAGACATGTGGGGGCGTGTTAGAACGAGCCGTTTTAGGTAGGCGTGGTTGACTCTTAACTTTTATAAAGAATATCTCTTTGGATTTGAGACTTTAGTCTTTGCAACTTTACAGATCTTCTTTATGCACCAAGAGCTTGTAACACTCCAAAGAGAAAGGAAATATTTAAATAGCATCATATGACCCCTTTAATCTTTATAATCAAAATGATGCTATGTGACAATGCTCAACACTATGGTATCAGAGTGCTATACTTTGTAAAACCTTTTTACTATGCCTATAAAGCTACTTAAATATGAATTTGTCAATTTTTCAGACCATGTTTCTGTTTATGGTATTTAACACTGATTACTTTCATGTGACTGATCAAGCTATTATATGTAGCAAGAATGAGTAACAAAATGCTTTCTTTGTGTCCAGATTTGACTAATGCAAAAACTTTGATAAATATGTCTTTAATAATGTCTAAATATATATCCAAATACAAGTAACTAATTATGTGGGAATCCAAAGTTCCCAGCCACTATAAGGAACACAGTCATGTTTATATGTTTATATATAGAGAGCTAAACAGCCATCTAGTGGTTACACGATAGTATTACAGATGATGAATGGTGAATAAGTTAGAGATAAATATTTGAATAACTATTTTAGTAATATTTTGTAAAATCCCCTTAAATTACATGTTAAATGTTAAATAAAACATGTTACATAAAAAAATATTACTGTTGGTTCAATTATTATTGAACCAAATTTGTGTTTAAAAAATGGATCAGTAGACAGGTGACATTATGCATGTATTAGGCTAGTGCAGATACCTAGACCTTCTTTAAGTATCATCAAAATTACAATATAATATTACAATAAACTAATATATCATATAGCCTGTTGAAGAAGAGAAGGAAACTACACAGCTCGAAATTCATTATGAACACACAGCCTAATGGTACACAGCTTATAAAATATCATGTTTTAATTACGTTGTTATTTTTTTACTGTATGTGTACATTAAAAGTACCATTCTGGCAGCAAGAACGATCCTGAACTAAATGAAGATTAATGTCTTGGCGTATGATGTGTTTATTGGACCAATCAGATAAGAGTAAATGGAGTCAGCGAGAGGCTCGTGTGATTGGCTACAAGAAGAAGGTGGCCCCGCCCTACACAACAAGTCATTTAGACATTTGCAACAGTTAGTTTTTTTTACACATACTGATTGGTTCTATGCAGTCAACCCGTTTCGCAGTTCTTTAAACTGTTGTTTTCGCGTGCAGGCTTGCAGTGCTTTTGACCGTCTTTTGGAGAAAAAAACGTGCTAAAAGTGTAAGCGCGGAAAAATGGAAGTCAGAAGCATGCAGATCATATTTATTTTGCGTTAGCATGAAGCTGCAGTTTCACAATACATGAATTACACTTACGAGTAACAGTAAAATGCTGCAAATAATTTTTTCTTACGCTTGAAACGCGATTTACACCTTTACAAAGCTTCTGTTGCGCATGCAAATGTAATTTACGCTTGCAGTCTTATGTACACTTCCACAACTCTTACCCTGCATATGCACATATTATTAACATCATTCTACCTTCATAGTTATCAGGTGAAAACTGGCAGAAAGGTCATTTATTGAACTAATATTCGTTTTGATGGTATCCCACGTGCAAAAAAAAGAAAATAAAAAAATGTGGCAGCAGAAAAAAAAACATAAAAAACAATTAAATCAGGTAAAGCTTCAAGTGTGAAATGGGTGTAGGATAACGTTACACGATTTTACAAATATTTGACATTCAATAAATATCATTCAGTGTCTATCTATTTCAATGTGCAGCAGCTTTTTCCACATAGTCTAATGCTTTTTCACATAATTAAATGATCTCTAATCTGACATGCTGCATTTTTTGATTAGGGTAATGAAAAACATTTGACTTCTATTCAGTCAACAGCAAGAAGGCTACGAGAGACTCGTAAAATGAGAGGAGAACCTGCACCAGCATCACTGACAGATGAAGAGGAGATGGCCACAATATCAATATTAAAATCCAACAGGGAAAATAATGACCTATAATATAATAATAATAATCATGGCATTATGACTTAAAGGGATAGTTCACCCAAAAATGAAAATTCTGTCATCTGACCCTCATGTCGTTCCAAACCTGTATGAGTTGCTTTCTTATGTTGAACATAAAAGAAGATATTTTGAAGATTGCTGGTAATCAAACAGTTGGTGGTTGCCATTGACTTCCATAGTAGGAAAGAAAATACTATGGAAGTCAATGGCAACCAACCACCAACTGTTTGATTACCAGCAATCTTCAAAATATCTTCTTTTATGTTTGACATAAGAAAGCAACTCATACAGGTTTGGAACGACATGAGGGTGAGTAAATGATGACAGAATTTTCATTTTTGGGTGAACTGTCTATTTAAGTGTCATGCTACACAAAGACAAAACGCTGTGTCAGCTGCATCTGAGACAAATGGAATTGAAGTTGTTGAAAATGGCACACAATTTTGCTTCACATTTGAACCAAACTCCTCTAACAAAACTACTGCTTTGAGAAGATGTTCAGTTACTGTGATGTGCCTTTGGACGGCAGCACAGTTATTTTACTGAAAAATGTAGTTTGTATTATAATACAAATATATAGTCACAGCATTGCAACTTTTAATTAGTTACTGCCCAAAGTGATGGAAAAATATAAAGAAATTATTAACCACTGGCCAAGTGCATGATAATATAAACATTACAACAGAAAATCATACATTGTATTTATGACAGTATCTATGGATCTAAGACAAAAACTTCATACAATGTTTATAAAAAAGAAAGGTGTGAAAATATGTTCTGAGAAATGACTTCTGCTTCTCTGGAAATAATTACTGACTAGCATTTTTTTTTTCTGCAGGGTCACAGCTTTTACTTCTTTTCTCACTTATCTTCTCACGCCACGTGTCTATTTTCTCATGCAGTAAACATTGCATAGCAAAGAGGACACTGACAAGTGTGCTGAAAGTCAATACAGTAGTTTACCTTTGATATAAAACTAAGTATAAGCTTTCAAAGTATATTATCTTTTTATACTTTACAGTAATTTGACTATTTAATGTGATTTTTTTTGACAAACACAGCACTGGGTATTTCACAGTAAAGCTAAGGCAAACTGTGAATATCATATGTCTAGAATAGAAAAACACCCTTAAAC
>NW_015507444.1:173118-177574 GCF_001515645.1 Sinocyclocheilus grahami | reverse complement strand
CGGAAAAATGGAAGTCAGAAGCATGCAGATCATATTTATTTTGCGTTAGCATGAAGCTGCAGTTTCACAATACATGAATTACACTTACGAGTAACAGTAAAATGCTGCAAATAATTTTTTCTTACGCTTGAAACGCGATTTACACCTTTACAAAGCTTCTGTTGCGCATGCAAATGTAATTTACGCTTGCAGTCTTATGTACACTTCCACAACTCTTACCCTGCATATGCACATATTATTAACATCATTCTACCTTCATAGTTATCAGGTGAAAACTGGCAGAAAGGTCATTTATTGAACTAATATTCGTTTTGATGGTATCCCACGTGCAAAAAAAAGAAAATAAAAAAATGTGGCAGCAGAAAAAAAAACATAAAAAACAATTAAATCAGGTAAAGCTTCAAGTGTGAAATGGGTGTAGGATAACGTTACACGATTTTACAAATATTTGACATTCAATAAATATCATTCAGTGTCTATCTATTTCAATGTGCAGCAGCTTTTTCCACATAGTCTAATGCTTTTTCACATAATTAAATGATCTCTAATCTGACATGCTGCATTTTTTGATTAGGGTAATGAAAAACATTTGACTTCTATTCAGTCAACAGCAAGAAGGCTACGAGAGACTCGTAAAATGAGAGGAGAACCTGCACCAGCATCACTGACAGATGAAGAGGAGATGGCCACAATATCAATATTAAAATCCAACAGGGAAAATAATGACCTATAATATAATAATAATAATCATGGCATTATGACTTAAAGGGATAGTTCACCCAAAAATGAAAATTCTGTCATCTGACCCTCATGTCGTTCCAAACCTGTATGAGTTGCTTTCTTATGTTGAACATAAAAGAAGATATTTTGAAGATTGCTGGTAATCAAACAGTTGGTGGTTGGTTGCCATTGACTTCCATAGTATTTTCTTTCCTACTATGGAAGTCAATGGCAACCACCAACTGTTTGATTACCAGCAATCTTCAAAATATCTTCTTTTATGTTTGACATAAGAAAGCAACTCATACAGGTTTGGAACGACATGAGGGTGAGTAAATGATGACAGAATTTTCATTTTTGGGTGAACTGTCTATTTAAGTGTCATGCTACACAAAGACAAAACGCTGTGTCAGCTGCATCTGAGACAAATGGAATTGAAGTTGTTGAAAATGGCACACAATTTTGCTTCACATTTGAACCAAACTCCTCTAACAAAACTACTGCTTTGAGAAGATGTTCAGTTACTGTGATGTGCCTTTGGACGGCAGCACAGTTATTTTACTGAAAAATGTAGTTTGTATTATAATACAAATATATAGTCACAGCATTGCAACTTTTAATTAGTTACTGCCCAAAGTGATGGAAAAATATAAAGAAATTATTAACCACTGGCCAAGTGCATGATAATATAAACATTACAACAGAAAATCATACATTGTATTTATGACAGTATCTATGGATCTAAGACAAAAACTTCATACAATGTTTATAAAAAAGAAAGGTGTGAAAATATGTTCTGAGAAATGACTTCTGCTTCTCTGGAAATAATTACTGACTAGCATTTTTTTTTTCTGCAGGGTCACAGCTTTTACTTCTTTTCTCACTTATCTTCTCACGCCACGTGTCTATTTTCTCATGCAGTAAACATTGCATAGCAAAGAGGACACTGACAAGTGTGCTGAAAGTCAATACAGTAGTTTACCTTTGATATAAAACTAAGTATAAGCTTTCAAAGTATATTATCTTTTTATACTTTACAGTAATTTGACTATTTAATGTGATTTTTTTTGACAAACACAGCACTGGGTATTTCACAGTAAAGCTAAGGCAAACTGTGAATATCATATGTCTAGAATAGAAAAACACCCTTAAACCACACGCTATTGACACATCAAGACAAACACGCACTGACATTAACCACAGATGTCCAGTAATAAACTCATGTATGTGCAGACTCTGTTTGTCTGTCCAACAGATCAAACCACATCTCTGAACAGATGGAAATATATCAGACCACAGCCGGTTTTATTTTTGACTTCCAAACTGAGCTGCTAGAGCCTCAAACTGCCAGTAGAACAAAAGTAGAAATTAGTAGAACAAAAGGTCATATTTACAGAATAACAGTAAAATTGCAATAGGCCTACTAATATGTATGGCCATCTTAATTTCAAATGTTAAACCATCAAGCTTTTCTTTTGGTAGAAAACCAAAGGGAGAGCATAGTTTTGTTGTCGACAGATTTATAACTGATGCTGTTGATGGTTGGCACCTATTGCATTTTCACATGCATTTGACCAAGTGCACTTGAAGATACAGAGTTTGTGTGAAGCAGTATTTACTGGATCATGAGCTGTTCATGTGTTAATGAACTCTAAACACTCTAAACACGCAGAATGCATATATACAATTATTTTGCAGCCTTTAAAATTGATGGTCACACCAAGCCATATTGCATTCTTAAAAAATGCATTACTCATAAAGTAACACTGTTTTATACACTCTGCAATGCTGATTTTTATGTGCATTTAGTGCTTGCAGAGTTGTAATAATAGGTTCACACAACAAGATTTTTCTTAAGTCCTTGTATTGCAAAGTAAGTTTTTTAGCAAAGCATTTTATTAATCTTTCTTTATCTGAATGACACATTTCAGTCCACTGGGATTTCTTGGTCATACAGGGCAAAATTAAAGCAACACTGAAAAATGCTGAAAATAAAAATGCACTTTTCAGTGACAATGTTCTGTTGCTACATTGAGTCATTCTCACCAATCCCAAATTACAACATCTGCAGATTACAACACAGCTGGATCTTGCACTGACTAAAGTTGTTTGATTATCTTCTAGTGGCGACACCTGCATACACCACTTCATCCTCTTTAACATTCTGTAAAATAAAAAAAACGATATAATAAAAATAAAACATTTGAAACCTGAACATTTAATGAGATTGGGTTTGCGGTCATATACGACAGCATCAAATATTTTGATATATCATTGATACACATAACTTAGACATGCAAATATTTAAACAAATTCTATCACAGTGGACAATGACAAAAATGACATAACTGAAGCATTTAGAGATGGCCAGGAACCAAATACATAATATAATGCTGTAAGTTCAAATAATAAAAATATGATCTTATTTGTGTTTTTGAGTAAATACAGCCTTATTATAAAGCTGGGTGGACTTTTGATTTGTGTTGAAGTTTAGAGATCCTGCTTCTTCCTTTTTTTTTTTCTCGCAGTGTTTCTCAGTTGCTTTACAAATATTTTAAATGACCTATATGGACATTCGGTTCTGAAGTGGTTTATTAAAAATGTTGGACAGTGATATCATCAGCTGACACAGGAAGCACTGCATCAGTGGCTCATCTTGAGCACTATGGAAATATGAACTAATGTTCTGTAAATGGACCTGTTGATCTGTTATTCTGTAGTTGTCATGGTGCAATGACTGTCTTGAACATTATGCGCTATGAGTTAGTGTTTCTTAAATAATGGTCCTATAATTTTCATAAATATCTCATATGGTGCTATTTGTGCGTGTGTTTGTAAAATGATCTGTCACAAGCACACTACTATAACTCTGACTGCTAAAATCATGCAAAGATGCACAACATAAATTAGCAATAAATTATCTTACTGTTTTCCGTGCATTTCTTTTGTAGTACGTTGGATCAGCGTAAGTGATCTCTTCATCATGCGTCTCAGCTGTTTAAACAAAAATGACAGAAGAATTAATATCCCAAAAGTAGTAGTTTCAGTACATCTTATTAGCACCCTATATTTGCTTTTGTTTCAGAAAGTGTTTTTACCTGGATATACATCACAATAGGAAAATAATAGAATATTGCAACTTATGTTTCACTCAAACTTTAAACAATTTTGATTATAATTTTGACCATCTTTTATATGAATAAATCATTCAGTAATCAGCCATAGTCAAAAAGTTAATAGTTAAATATTTTAGCTAATTCAGTCAACTATTTTTGTGTTTGTGCTGTTCATGAATTATACTGCAATTATACACTGTACAAATTTCAAAGTACTTTCTTGTTCAAAGCTGTTAAAGTGTTAATGCACAGAAATGTTTAATGTTCTCTTGTTTTTAGTGATATTAACAAATTCATATAGCCTAGACATTTATAGCTATCACTTATACAAACAAGTCATGTTACTTTATCTCTAAAAAGGAAGAAAAACATTTTTGCAGATCATTTATAAATCAAACCCAAAGGAACTTTTAATAAAAGTAATTAGCTTTTTTGTATGGTGAAATGTAATTTTCATTAAAGCCCAAGTGAAAAATATGTTCATAAAGTGTTGAAATAATTTATATTTTCATTTCTTTTTATATCCAGTATGTATATTATATCCATATATATATATATATATATATATATATATATATATATATATATATATATATATATATATATATATATATATATCT
>NW_015507444.1:141379-167286 GCF_001515645.1 Sinocyclocheilus grahami | reverse complement strand
TCCAGTATTTATATTATATATGTTTTCATGCAGTTTTGAGAAATAGTACTGAATCGTGTTTTGTGTGAGTGAGATGATTAAAGAGCGCTGACTGGTGCCATAAATATAGATAATTGCCAAACGCAGTAACTATACATAATATTGTGGCTTCTTCAGAAAGAAGGGTTATTTGTAATAACACTTGTTTGTACCACTTGCCTTCTTGGTTGGTTTTTCTATGTTTCCTGCAGATGCAGAAGATCCTGACTGCAGCTACAATCAACAGAGATCCAGCAGCAGCAGAAATAAGTGCTACCAGAAAGTCAAGGGGGTGAAAACAAAATATAAACTATTGGAATAAAAAAGTGAAAATGTATGTTTGATGTACAACAAAAGACAGAGATAAAATAATCACCAATAGCAGTGCTGCTGTCTGAACATGGCTGACAGAGTTGAGTGATGTTCAGCTGTTGAGTCTGGTTGCTGATGGGATTGTTGAGCACACAGCTGTAGGTGTTTTTCTCCTGATATTCCACCTCCAGAGGTAGAGAGAGACTGATGCTGAGATCAGACACACTGATGCTGGACAATAAACTGTTTACTTTGTACCAGGAGAGAGTCACATGACTCACATTCACCACTGAACACACCAGTGAACAATATGAGGATGATGAGGATGAGGATGAAGAACAGTGTGTAGAGTTACTGCTGATGACAGGAACAGACAGACAAGCTGAAAAAGAAGCATCAGACTTCACTTTAGATGTTTAAAAGATTACATTGTTTGAGATTCAAACATTGGGATGATTAATAAGAAGAAAAACAATTAATAGTTTGTTAAAGGAAATTCTGAATCAAATGAATCAATATTTAACTCACCATAGACAGTGAGACTGAAGCTCTTGCTCACACTGTTGATCTGTAGCTGATAGAGTCCAGTGTGTTGAGTTCTGGTGTTTGTGATTGTCAGAGATCCAGTTTGATCGTCCAGCTTCAGTCTGTCTCTGAATCTCTCATCAAGAACATCATCATATACTGTCATGCTGCCGGCCATTACATTGATTTTAACTATTAAAGTGTTTTCAGATCCAAACCTCCACAGAATCAGATCATCACCCATTAATTCAGTAACACCAGAGTTTAGAGTGACTGAATCTTCCTCCAGCACTGACACTGACTTCACTGCATCTGTATCAGCAAACACACCTGATAAAAAGATGAAAAGTTTTTCACAGATTAAAAGGTAAATAATTTTATGGTGCCTTAACTAACATATAGTTTTTGCTATTTAAAAGTGAAATGAAAAACAAACAGAAGAGCAGCAGAGAAAAAAACATTTAGAAAGCTGAGCTCCACGAAAATGACAATAACACAGATAAAATACTAAAATAAAAATAAAATACTAAAAGCTAAAAACCAAGAACTAAATTAGTAACACATATAAAACATAATTCTAACTTACCGGCTGAATGCCACAAACACAAGTGGGTCAAAACAACAACATAAACCATTTTCTTTAAGATTACAACGCTAGACATTTCTGATAACAGACTGCTTAGACATTGCAGAACTAGTGTGCATCTGAATCCACCCCTAACAGGAATTAACCACTCTTCTGCTGCTGCGCTCTAGCTGTGATCATATATATCACAGTTACTGTATATTCACCATAGGGCTGTATCTATCAATCTTATATTTACCTAATATTTTTTTCCCTTTATATAGATATTTGTATACACATACATTGTTTTTGAATTTCTTTGTTACCTTTGTTTTATTTCCACACTTAAAACAATGATTTGGTATTCCTCTTGTAACATTGTCCTCTTTTGTACTAAGAAATATGTCTCCTGACAGCTCTCTCTCATGTTGTTCCATTGCCGGCATTAATGCTGAGAATAATTCAGTGGTTTATGTAACACTTTTAATTGTCAAGAAATTACTGCTCTTTAAGTGTTTTGGTTCAACTATTCAACATGTCGATTGTTTCATTTATAATCAGCATGTGTAGTGAAATTATGACAATAAAGTAGCTTGTTAATTATGCATGATAATCCTGTACTCAAACATCAGTGTTGATGGATTCACTTTATTTCAATGTAAAATTGTTCTGCGTGGAGTAGAAGATGAAGTTCATATTACCAGAAAGAAAAAGAATAAGCGTTTCACCCACAAAGTACAGATACACTGAAGTCTGTCCAATAATAGGCACTCTAAACTGTTTGTTCACCCAAAAGATGAGACCACATCTATTCAAATAAATATGTAACTAACTGAGATCACAGCAGGGTTCACTGGACTGTCTGCTGAAGTGTTGCATGCCTTCAGTGAATTACATTCTCTCCTCTAGAGAAAACACACACTCTGGTCTTCTGTGAGCCTATAATCCATGAGAACATTTCAACTGGTTTCTTTTATTAATTACAGCTCTGCACCCAGTGGTATTTTATAGGCTAACTGGTTAAATTTATTTGTGTGTGGATTATAATCTTCTTGATGGCTCTTGTAATAAACCTACGGATTATGAGCCTGTTAAACGCAGGCACGATAATTAAATAAGGAAATAAAAAATGGCACTTTGGTTTGAAGTCCGAAGTCTGCCCTCTACCGCGTTCTTCTTAGTTGTTCAAGCCTGAGACACTTTCACTTTCATTCGACCTGAATTTGTAGGCCTATGTATATACTTGAATTTGACGCAAGACATAGCGGTTAATGTCATTCCATCTGTGTAAAGAAGCAAACTGTAGTGTTTTTAAATCTGACTTTTTTCTAACTGTATATCTCTACTCTGAATGTCAAAAACTAGCCTATACTGAAGTGAAATGATGCATTGAGGGCGGGGGTTCTCCCGCTAAGACAGGAAAAGAAACCACAGACTCCATTACAGCAGAGCGAAAGACCAACTCTCCGTATCTCCAGTATCTCGTGTTCAGTTCATCAGAGGCACAGCAGTTAAAATGAAGGGAAGCTATACTGTGCTCGTTCTGTTTGCGTTTCTCGTTGAGGGTAAGACATCAATTGGTTTCTGTAGGCTACTTTTAACACTTTACGTTTTCCGCGATCGATACATTTTCAACTCTGCCACCAACATTTCACTTAAAATCTTGTCTTTTATTCGGCGCTGTTTTAGACATTACTATAATACATGAATACAATGATTTTGTTCGTATAAATCCACTTTATGGATGGAAATGGTTTTGTTTCTTTAGTTCTTCCTGTTTTGGATTCTAGAAATGGCGGACGAAAGTGACGCAGTTTCTTTTAAACGCTTGTGATCACTTATTTCTAATTAAAGCTGCATATGCATCTGTATGATCTCGTAATGATCGTTGTTTAAAATTGTCATTTGCCAATCAAATGCACCATGATAGGCTAACTAAAGGAGCGCCTTATAATAGTCTTGTGTGCTACAATGTATATTGTCGTATTAAAATAGTTATGTAAATAACTACGCATGAATACAGCTTAAACATATTTGATTTTAATACAAGACACTAGGCAATAGGCAAAACTTGTTTCGAGTTTTTTTCCCTCATGCACTGTGCCAGAAATCTCCACTTAAGCGTACACCAACATTCAAAATCATCTGTCTAAAAACATGTTACTCTAACATGTAGGTCTAATAATGATAATAATAATAATAATAAGATTAATTATGAATCTGAATTCATGCAATGTTCAGGAAATTAACATTCTTTCTGTTCTGGAAATGTATGCAAATTAGTTGTGCATTAAATTGTAAAAATAGTGATTTAATATAAATTTGAATAATAATCAGAATCAGAAGAGCTTTATTACCAAGTATGTTTACACACACAAGGAATTTGACTTGACGACAGGAGCTTCCAGTGTAGAAGAAAGTACAAACATAGTGCAGACATACATGATAGTGCAGACATACATAGGAATAACACAGTAGGGATGTAATATAACACTAATATAATAAAAAAAGAAAAAATTAGTAATGTACTATATACAGAAATAGAAGTATAGGAAAAATGAATTTAGATAAATGTACAGATGTTTATTAGTGTGCAGATATGTTATTTATAACGCTTTTCTAGATTTCTGCTTCCTGAAGACCCGGTTCACATCCTCTACACAGACCTTAAGCACAGGTTGAATGGGAGGGAAGGGGGTTGCAGGGGTGGTAGGTGAATGTGTGAAGTGCAGATCAGAGCGGATGGGGGGTGGTAGACTATCCTTTTCAAATCTGCAGTAAAACACATTCAGATCATCAGCCAGTTGTTGATAATGACAGATTGCATGTTTAAACATTTAACAATAATGACCAATTTGCATATTTAAACATAACATAGCATATTTAACATTAAATGGGTCATATGATGCTGCTAAAAATAACATTATTTTGTGTATTTGGTGTAATGAAATGTGTTTATGCAGTTTAAGGTTAAAAAAACACATTATTTTCCACATGCTGTACATTATTGTTTCTCCTCTGTGCCCCACCTTTCTGAAACGCGTCGATTTTAACAAAGCTCATCGGTCTGAAAAAGCGAGGTGTGCTCTGATTGGCCAGCTATCCAGTGCGTTGTGATTGGCTGAATTCATCAAGCGTGTGACGGAAATGTTACGTCCCTTACCATATTGTGATGCCTGTGGCAACCACATGTGACGACCCCGGGCTGGACTCCGCTTCGTCCACGGTGAAAGCCGATCCGGCGATCCACAGCGCAAAGTTGAAGTATTTCCTCAGTGACCAGCACGGATTAGCTCCAGGCATGACGAAGCGAATATCGTCCTCTTTTGGGAGACCAAACAAAGTAGTTTCGCTTTCACAACGAAACACACAGCGCCTTCACGACATGGCGGCGGCAACAACAACAATACTACAGCGAGAATAAAACGCCTCCTTTCTTTGCGTGAACATTTGGGCGGTGTTAAGCAAATCTTCCCACATAGTGAGGTAGATATGTGGGGGCGTGTTAGAACGAGCCGTTTTAGGTAGGTTTGGCTGACTCTTAACTTTTATAAAGAATATCTCTTTGGATTTGAGACTTTAGTCTTTGCAACTTTACAGATCTTCTTTATGCACCAAGAGCTTGTAACACTCCAAAGAGAGAGGAAAAATTGAAATCGCATTATATGGCCCCTTTAAACATAGCATATTAAAACATTTTGAAAACTTGTAATAACAAAAACTAATTAATGCATGTGATCGATCAACTGGGGAAATATGGTGATATTTATTAGTTAAAATTTACTCTATTCACCAAGGTTGGAAAAGGAGATTTGTGAGATTTAGGAGATTTTGTCAGATTTAGCTCACTTCTGGGTACAAATGTATTCTTATGTATTTTTAAGTTATTATATATTATTGAGCATTAGTGTTGTGCGATATATATAATCTACAATAATATCATAATTGTTGTCTTAATATGCAATTTGACATTATAGAGTAACTAAACAAAACACACCCAGAGAGGGCACATTGTGTGATGTAGATTAGACTGCTGCACATGTGCATTTAGAGTTTAAGCTTTCACTGCGTGATTTAATTTATAAATGTAAATTTAGAATTCCCCCAAAATTCAAGATGTGGGGGCAAAAAAATGATGTATGACTTTGTCTTTTATATAATCTGTTGTAGTTAATCAATATCATGTTTTTTCTCAGACACAATAGTTCCTGGTTTTTTTTCTCTATTTCTCCAAAATAGTTCCAAACAACCCACAGTAGAACTGTTTTGCATCTCTGAGCAACACACCATGGTGTTTCCTTACTTAAACTAATCGGTTAATTGAATGACTCACTCATACAGCGACTTGCCACCACCTACTGGCGATTTTAATTGAACTCTTTTTTTTTTTTTTTTTACTTTCTCAAAATCGTTTTAAATAACAGTTTTTAACATTTTGTTTTTAAACCCTCAAACCATTTATGCATTTGTAACTTCAGGTTAAATGCATTAATGTCCTGCAAGTCTGAGTGAATGCATCTAAATTAGGGTGACAATATGTGCCATTTTTAGGGCACATGTTCTGGCCAGGATTTCTATATTTCCTGAAACATCCAGGTTTTGGCTTTGTTTTCCTGTTTACATACATGCTGAAGGTAATGATCTAAAAGTAATTTGACCAATAACATGCAGGCACTGGCACGTGAGAGAAGGTCGGATCTACAGAGAATGGTCAGAGCATTGCATATACAGTATGTGTACATATTAGTTGTGTTCAACTTGAAGTGGCGCTGTGCAGGCTTATCGCTGTATGACATGAAAGTACCGCGAGAGCAATTAGAAAGCATGGTGTGTCTGCTCTGCTCTCTATAGCTCTCACTATACTTACTTTGATGTCATACAATGATCAATCTGCACAGTGCAAAACAGCCAAAACCTGGTTATTTTAGGCAACATAGAAATCCTGGCCAGGACGAGTCCCTGAAAAATGGCACGTCTGGCCTAATCTAAATGCCACTTCATTGGAAAGACAATTTTTGTTGATATTGATTTCATTTGATTGGTAACAGCCCTATAGTGTCTTACTATTTGAATTGAATTTATTGATTAAATGTAAGCATTCAACATGAAAGATGATAATGATAATGCTTACATTTACTTTTAAAAATGGCCCCATAAAAGTAAAATCAATAAAAAAAAGCTTTGGGATTCAACTGTCCACAGCAGTCCTAAACCTCCCAAAATACCTGCACAATAACACGCTCAGCAAAATATTGTCTAATTATCGTTATCAACAGAGTTCCAGAATTCCATCATTTTTTTTATCATTATCGCACACCCCTACAGTAGTGTTATATATGATCCATAGTCATATCGTCTTATTGTCAGCATGTGAGATCGCAGATACACAATATTATCATGCTAATTTATTGAATTATTGAATTACTTGGTTTCATAGCCAGAGAGTGAACCAACTCCAGCATAAGTCTAAAAGCAGCCTAACGTTAGTGTAATCCACTAACTACACGTATCTTTTTAGTCGAGTAGCATATGGATGGGTGTCATGTCATTAAATGTTTTTAATATGACTGAATTTGTATTTAACATAACACTTTAATACAAACATTGTAGGTTACTAATTATAATGCTTACATTTACTTCAAAAAGTTATTCAAAAAGCAGCTACAGAAAATTAGCAAAGAACGTGCATTATCATAGCAAGAACATCATGTCTAGTGCAAATTTATGCACAAAAAACACACATTATAATTAGTGAAGTTGTCTAAACTGTATGATGAATAAATCTCATAATTGTATCACACGTACATATTCATTTTGTTGTTTATGATGAGAATTTGCAATAGAGCAGAATTCAGTCAGCGAGTCAGCGCAACAAAACTGCGGTGACTCATCTGAATGCCTCTGATTGGCCGCTGCATTCATAAACTCAATGGAATCGTGTGTGATTAGTTATAATGTGCAACACTGTAAAACACATAATAAGAAATATGATGGAACAAATAAGGCCTAATATTAATTAGATAATAATACTAGCCTAATAATAATAATCATCTTTTTATCGTCAAAGGCATTAGTCACATGTGATATCTCTGACTATCATTGATACACAATACTGTCATCTATCAGCACAACTCTACCCTGCAGTATAATAGATTTTTATACATTTGGTCCACTCAATATATGTGCAACGTAAAGATTCATACACACACACACACACACACACATACAGACACACACTTGTAACTGTTCATTTGTGTCTGCAGGTGTGTTTGGTGATACAGATGAAGTGAAGTCAGTGATGGAAGGAGATCTTGTCGCTCTAAACACTGATGTTATCAAACAAAAAGAAGACGATATAATTCAGTGGTACTTTAATAATGCTCTCATAGCTATGATCAATGGTCATCCCAACACAAGCTGTAATTATGATGGTGAAGGCGGGAGATTCATAGACAGACTGAAGGTGGACTATAAGACTGGATCTCTGACCATCACAGACATCACAACTGAACACGCTGGACGTTATGAAGCAGAGCTCATCACAAGCCAGAGTTCAGGCACAATCAAAAAGTTGAACATACCCAGCAAGTGTGACCACACAAAAATCACCCCAAAAAGCAGCACCCATGACAAAATCATAAAATCATTCAGTCTGACTGTCAGTGGTGAGTCATTTAATGTAATTTACCCTGAAATAATTACATTTTCATTTTGGACAGTTTGAACAATGATCTCCAGACCTGTTTATCATCTTTTTCTGTATGTTAATGATTTGTTACAGTTTGGTTATTTAAGACCCTTTTTCTGAATATTTAACAGTCTTAATTCTAAATGATCTCTCTGACTGTGATGTGTTTCTTTAACTTGAACAGCTGATATTAGTAATGTAATGCTGCAGGGAGTCTGTTCCCTGTTTTTTACAGGTTTTCCTCAGCTGAAATGAACAGAACTGCTATAATAACTTATTTCTTCAATATCAACTTGTGTGTTCTTTTGTATTTCATGTTTATTCTCTTGTGTTTTCCAACCTCAAAAGCTGACAAAAATGAGAAAGAACCCCAAAAGGCATCACAGGACCAAAAGGTTGACGCATGTATGTGTCATCCCCCTGTCTTTTTTTTTGTCAAATTATAACAAATCACACAAAGCATATTAATGTTTAATTAGAAAAGTAAATTGTTCTGATAGGGGCATTTTCCTAATTTTTCTGTCAGTTACATTCAGGTGTGTCAGCAATATATTTTACATTATAAATGTAATTAACCAAGGCCAGTTTATTTATAAAGTATTATTTATTATACAGGGTAATTCAAAGTGCTTTGCATAAATATTTTTCTTTAAATTGTAATCAACAATAGGTTGATGCCCAAAAAAAAACGCTAAAAGGAAATTTAAGAAAAATATGAAGAAACTAAAGAAAGATTTACATTAAAATAAATATAAGGGGCATAAAAAGACAGGAGGCTTAAATAAACAGTACATTACAGAAACCGTGCTTAATCAGGGAGTGCACAGATAAAAAAAGATGCATTTTCAATCTGGATCTATGAGTAGCTACTTAGAGGCATATCTGACGTCTTCTGGAAGCTGGTTTCATCTCATCATGTTTTAAATGAACTAGATGTTATTAACTGGTTTGATCCTTGTGATCGGAGAGCTCTATTTGTTGTTAAACCATCTATAATATGAAATAATCTCTGTATGTTAATAGATAAATAGGTTTTTGACATCTACACATTGGACCTGTAAAGGTATCAAGAGAATATATCCAATGAATCTGGCATAAACACACTGTCAGATTTGCTCATGCTAATGACGGTCTGTCTTCAGCTGTTCCAGGTTCAGGTCGGTCTTCAGCTGCTGTAGCAGGAATAAGTGCTGGTGTTGCTGTTCTCTGCTGCTGGCTGCAGTTGTTGGTGGTGTGATCTATCGCCGCAGGAGCTCCAGAAATGGCAAGTATCATTAATGTGATGATTTTTCAAAATAGAGAGAAAAACAAACAAGTGCCAGAACAAGAGTCTCACACTGTAGTGCGTCTTTAGATCTGTGTTTGGTTTCACCTGCACTGACAGAATCATCTCGATAAGAAACACATTTCAAACAGTTTAATTCACAGATTGATGACAGATGAGTTTCTGTAGCTGTAAATAATATTGTTCATTTCTCTCTCTTCACCTTCTGTGAATCTTTCTTTTCTTACAGAAACCGAATGAAGAAAGGCACATGATCTGAGAAGAACGCAACAGCTTGCGCTAAAAAAAATACATTGTAGGAAAATTAGATTGCGTTTTGTGCTGAAACATTGAAGTGCTTTGCAGGCCTCTCATTAATGATTAAGAGCTCAGTGTTACCTGTTATGGAAATATTAAAACAGCTGTTACTGGAAACATATATAATATTAACTGTGTGATGCTCACAGTCATATTGTCTGTCTTGTTGTTAATTTGTAATTTTGTAATTAAAATGTCCTGTAATTAATTGTCAAAGGAATTTTCCTTCAAGGACATTTGAACTTTATTGTAAGCATGCATATTACAAGCTGCATTTAAACTTTGGCTTATTATCTGATATTTGCAGCTTATAAACCTACAGTACATGTAATATTTCAACACATGCTTTTATCCAAAACAACAAAAGAAGTACTTCTGCAGCTTGTTATACTTCATGTAATAAGTACTTCTGGTTTATGGTTGTGTTCAGGGTTTGAAATTAACACCCACCAACCCACCAAATGCGGGTAAAAATCAGCTGTGGCGGGTAACGCTGTCAAATCACTAACCAATTTGTCGGGTTAAACAATTTGTCGAAGTTATGTTCACTCATTAATTTCTTGGGGAAGTTCATGCAAGCCAAATCTGCGCAGGTTTAGCGCAAATACTGAACTCATCATTACATTATCGAGAATATTGCAAACACCAAACAAAACACCCACAGAGTGCACGCATCCGCATAAGCGACTACATTAACTTAGTGCACGTAGGCATTTAGAGTGTAGAGATTTTTATACAACAGTTCAATAAACTAAGTTAATATCACGAGACTTACGTTTTAGACAGCATGCCTGCTTTTGCTCTATTTCGCCAACAAAAATAATTGCAAACACAGCCACAGCACTGTTTTGCGTCTCTGAGCAACATGACAGTGTTTTGTTCCTGAATGAGTCAACCGTTTAAATGATTCGGTTCAGCCGCAATGACTCACTTAACAGTGACTTGCTGCCACCTACTGGCGGTTTTAATTGTTTTAATTTTTCCTCTAATGTATCTTTTCATTTTTTTAAATGATTTCAAATATCAGTATTCAAAATTTCACGTTTAAAATATCAAAACATTATTTATACATTTGTAACTGCAGGTTAAAGCATTCCATGTCCCTCTGAGCTGCATTAACATGTGTAAATACATCTAAATGCCACTTCATATTCTACTTACGCAAAAGATTAATTTTATTGATACTGATTTCATTTGTTTAGTAACAGCCTACATGTATTATTATAATTGACTGATTAAATGTAAGAATTTGTCTCAAAAGATGATGCACATTTTTAGAAAAAATAACTTTATAAAAGGTAAAATGCACATAAAAGGTAAACATCAATTTAAACTTATTGGAAAATATTAATTTCTATCACTGCTGTGAACTGACTAGGGATATGCCGGTATCAAATTTTCATGTTGCGATTAATTTCTAATGCTTTTATCGCGGTATACGGTATTATCACGATATTGAAATTTAGTTTAAAAAAGTGCTGTCATAATACAGTATAACAGGTTTAATAACTTTTTTCTTATAACAAAAATAACTGAACATTTAAATGCAATAAAGCAGTACAGAAAAATGTATAAAGTTAAAAGTTTTACACAGATTAAAGTGCAAAAGAACTATAAAGACCAATAGGCATCACTTTACAATAAGACCTCATTAGTTAACCTTAGTTAATGCATTAACATTCACAATGAGCAATAGCTACATTTGCTACAGAAGTTATTAATCTTTGTTTAAAAAATACAAGTTATGTCAATACTTAGTTCATGTTAGCTCATTAAATAACACAGCTGCAACTCTCGATTTTAACAACCTGTTATTAAATATTGGAATACCTAAGATTAATGAATGGTCAGAAGAATTTTTCATTGGCAGTTTGTTAACTAAGTCTAGAACTGACCACACAAAATATGAAATATATCAAAAACTTTAGGAGTCAGCTGTCCACAGTAGTCCTTAAGATATCAGCACAATAACACACTCAGCAAAATATTGTCTAATTATCTTTATCAATAAAATTCCAGAAAATATTGAGATATTATTTATCAATATCGCACACCCCTAGTTCTGACACAAAATGATTTGCAGCGGTCGGTTTGTCACATTCAATGTAGACAGCCTCAAGCTGTTGGTTTATTTCGGTGTTGTTTTTTTGTTTTTTTTTTTTGGCTAGTAGAAGTTATGAATAGCCGGTAACTTTAAACGTTTAGTAGCCAAATTGGCTGGTGAGTAAAAAAGTAAATTTAAATCCCTGGTTGTGTTACTTAAGTTCTTGTACAAAAAGTTTAAAACAGAAAGTGAATGTTGACGTACCTTATTTCATGAATCAAATTTTCTTTCTAAGTGATTTGTATTTAAATCATAAATAACTTTCTTGTAGAATTTGGCCTTCCCGCTAAATTTATACAACAAATGCTTTGTGATTATTAGAAGTATGAAAAAACCTAAACCGACAACTTATCAGAAGCAAAGAGTCAGTTCAGCTCACTGATGCAGATCAATGTTTGTAGCATCAAGACTAGGACAAAAAGTGACCGTTCCGAACTTTTACCTTGATTGTCCTTCTGAAGTTGACATGAGTTACCAGTCTTTGTCCAAAAAGAAAAGAGCTATAATAACTTTGAAAGCAGCTACTGTTATGGATTTCATATGTAAGCAAAGGGACTTTTGATGATTCTGTATGTAAACCTAAGTTTATATATATATACCTTAAAGGAATTTTTCAGCCGCTCCGTATCCAGCTTTTCCCACGCTTGAAGTACCCAGGAAACCAACAAGCGACGAGCTGGGGCCCTCATATTTCCTCCAGCTGTGTACTCTTTGTCCACATCCCCTGCCATCCAGTTGTCATAGGACTCGTGCAGGCTGGCTTTGAATGGTTGGTTCCATACGACGTCAGGGGCCTGTATGTACTTTGTACAGCCACCGGGTATCACAGCCGTGGTTATGTTGTAGCCCCTTTTGAGCTCAGCTTTGGTCGCTGCGCTGATATGACAGCGATATGAATCCCAGGCTAGGAGACGAGGGGCGAAGTTGAGCTTTCCCACCACTCTCTGAAGCCAGTCTGCAGTCAGCTCCTCGTTCATCCATCCATTTTTGGACGTGGCCACCACCACCCCACTGATATTTTGCATTAATTTCACCTCCTTGATCCCCCCTTTGAAGACAATGTAAGGTTTCAATTTGGTCCCGTCTGCTTTCGCAGCCAACACCACAGTTAAGTGGCTCTTCTCATGGCCTGTGGTTTTCAGTGGAACACTGCGTGCACCTCTTGCATCCACCGTTGTAGAGCCCACCATATCAAACCACACCGCTGTTTCGTCCATGGCTATAATGTTTTTCGGCTGTATTTTCTTTGCCTTAATAATCCGCGTTGTATATGTGACAAAATTTACCAGTTTCTCAGTGAAGTGCTTGGCGTCTTTCTGGGCCACAGTTGTGCGTCTTCTGACTGAAAAGTCGTTGCGCCTCAGGAATTTGTCCAGCCAGCCAGCGCTCGCAGTAAAACTCTCCTCATCCCTGCCGTCACTCACTGTTGCATACACTTCTTTTGCCTTGGCCCTGATCATTTTACGTGAGACTCTGAGATGCTTTGCCCGCATGCTGTGGATCCACTCACACACGCTCACCTCCAGCTCTTCACTGGCCTTCTTCCTCCCTCCACCTCGCAGTCTGGCCCTTTTGTCGTCTTCCTCGGACAGACGTTGCAGTTCAGCTTTATTTTTACGCCATTCTCGCACTCTCTTTGGATCAACCGAGAAATGTCTTGCCGCTGCTTCTCCCGAATTTTGTTCGGCAAATTTGACAACTGTCAGCTTAAATGTCAAATCATACTTTTTTCTTTTTGTCTCCATGGTGGTATTGAGAGAATTAAGAAAAACTGAAGACTAAAAGAAAGTTCGTTAACCTCTTTGTTATGTTGCCATAGTGATGAGTCGTTCATGAACTGTTGTTGTGTCTGTCACGTGAAATCTAATCAAAACATAGAACAGACGATCTGATGGGTTTGAGAAGATCAAATACAACCCGATACTAAAAAAACAGACCAGGCCTCTATTTGAGACCGGCCTTTATTTACCCAAACCTGTCGTCACACCAGGCGTTTAAAAGAGACAGGCGTCTATTTGGGACTCGGCTATTATTTGAAGTTTTACGGTAATTAGCTTGTTAGGTAAATATTCAGTTTTCAGTTCAGTTGACAAATATTAGATTTGTATTTTCATGGTAGCTGCATACAAGTATAAAACAAAATGAAAACTACAACATAACATATTAAGAAGTTTGTTCATATTAACAGTGTAATTAACAAAGAAATGTAAAATTAAACATTAAAGAATATTGATCGTTTAGGCCACCAGAAGGTCCTAATACACCAGATTGGGGTAATAAACCTTTTCCAATCGAGTTCAGAGGAAAGCATTGGTAAACGTAACGTCTCCGTTCCCTCCTTCAGGGAACGAGGGTTACACAAGTAACCTAGACGTTTCGTTTTAACATCACTAAACAATTAAACCACACATATTTTCATCTTTACCATTAAAACTACAACATATGTCAGAATATTTATATCTATATCTGTTCTGTTTTCTTTTAACCTCTTGTTGATCTGACGTCACTGACCAGAAGAACAGCAGCAGCTGCAGCAGCCACGCCCATCAGAGCAGTGACGACCAATCGGATCACAGCTTCAACTGTATCACAATAATGGATGTGGACGTCTGTAAATTAAATTAATTATTTAATAAATAGTAATTTTCAATAAGCTGATTGTAGTCTCTATAGATGAACTCAAAAACTAAACTTTTTACTGAAGTGTAAAAAAAAGTTATCTGCACAATATAGCTTGTTTAGAAATACATGAGTGAGTTCATTCAAGTTCATTCATCATTTCTAACATCTTGAGTTATCAGTTTCAGTAAAATCAACAAATTGATTCAGTGAATAGATGCAGTAGATGCTTGTATCAGCGCTGCTGTACCTGCACATGTGTGACAGAGTTGAGTGATGTCCAGATGTGTGGTCTGGTTGCTGATGGGATTGTTGAGCACACAGCTGTAGCTGTTTTTATCCTGATATTCCACCTCCAGAGGTAGAGAGAGACTGATGCTGAGATCAGACACACTGATGCTGGACAATAAACTGTTTCCTTTGTACCAGGAGAGAGTCACATGACCCACATTCACCACTGAACACACCAATGAACAATTCTGCTGTGATGATGATGATGAAGAAGAGCATTGTGAACTCCACACAGAACAAAACTGCAGCCCGGTTCAATCTTTAAAGCCCTTGATTTCTAAACCTACACTGCTTACTCATGTAAAACAGGCACAGATATACAGTGGTATATATATATATATATATATATACACAACAAATTACAGCAGTGCGAGCAGCATCTGTCATCAGTCCCTCTTCAGATCAATCAGTAATCATCTCAATGTCATTGTTTATAAGGTGGTAAAGTCATGAATTATTTGAAATAAGACAGATTCACAGTTATTACACCTGCCATATGTTTCACTATATTTTGTCTTATTGTCTTATTTTAGAAATTCTCTGACTGATTAAAAAGTACTTCATGGCTCTCTTAAATCTCTGTAAATACAATCTATTAAATTAAACTAAAGCAAGAAGTGATGTCTTAAAATGAAAATGATCATAACTTACCAACCAGATGACACAAGCAGAACAAAACAAACGTGTACCATTTTCAGATAACAGCACTTCAAGTGTGTGAACAGGTATGTGTGACAGATTGTGAACTCACAGGACAGTGTTAAACTGCCATATAGTGTTGCATGTGATTCATCCACCAATAATATTTGAGCACCACCCACTCACTACACATTATAAAGGCATTGCCTGCGTTGGTTATAAATATTCTGTTCTATATATTTTTTGCAACAAAAAATCGTCTCCTTGGAATTATAAGCTTCTCTCTTCATTCCAGAGTAGTTTTGAGATTTTGAACTTCAAAGTTTTTGCATTCCATTCCACTGTGTAGATAGAACCTTTTTGTTTTTTAAATAAAAAGTCCCAAAATGTAGACAACACTAAAACAATGTAAATAAATTGTCACAGAATAAGAATATGTGAAAAACTCAATTTTGACAAAAATGTCAGATAGAACCTTATAATTCCAAGGGGACGAAATTGCAAATATTTTATTTTAATATTTTGCTCTTGAAAGTATAAAAGGGTTTTAGGAGGTTCACTAAGATGTGTTTTCTCATTATGCCATTGTAACAGGTGTTGATTATAACTCACTCACAATCCTCATGTTTTTCTGTTGATAACTAATAAATATATGTGAAGAAAGGAAAGAAACAAATATTTCTTCATGAGTTCTGCGTGCGTTGTGACGTAACTGCCGTCATGTGTGCATGTTTAGCTGGAGCAGGCAAAGTGATGTACAATAACTGCATGTTTCCACACAAGATAAAAGAAAGACCACTGAAGCAGCAGGCTGACTCCAGTGTTTATTCCACACTTCACCACACAACACAATACAGATGGAGAGTTGAGCCAGCTACAGCATCAGCAGATCACACTCACACAAACCACATGCTTGAATATAGAAAAGCTGTTTTTCTTTTTTTCACCCAACAGATCAAACCACATCTCTGTATGAGCTCAACTGAAGTTTCACTTTGACTCACAGATCGCAGAAGTAGCTAGAATTAGATGCATCACTCATGGAGATTCTTGCTCTTGGCCAAGAATCATCAGGAGCTATTTTATGAAATAACAATTATCCACTCAAGAACAAAAAAACAAGGCAATGAGGTTGTATTTATTTGGATGCCAGCACATTCAGGCATTATAGGAAATGAAAGCATAGAGAAAATAGCCAATTAAGGTTTGGAAAAGAATAAAGAATTATGATGGTCAAAACAACAACAACAATATTTGAAACAATAAACATTTAATATGGAAACATCCAAATGGATTGTGTGGATATTGGCCAAATACCATAGACCACAGACAGAATATGTGCTTGATATTTGCAGGAAATCTGAAATGGAGAGGAAGGATATGATAACAGACATGGAAAGAATAGAACTAACAGAACATGGCATGTGGTGGGAGTGGACAACTGCTTTCTAATAAACACAAGATACAGACGAGAATATGACATGCAGGCCTACCGTATTTTACCAAGTATTTTTATGGTTTATGATTTATGGTTTATGATGATTCTTTATGTTTGTGTATTAGTCATGTGCTTGTAGAAGAAGCTTGGAGAAAGAGCCTTTGTACCGTGTTATGTCTCTCATTCATTTAGTTAGAATGCATGAGTTTTTTCTTCTTTTTTTTTTTGCAAAATTATTGAAGTGAAGGGTTAAGATATATGGTTGTGCTGATGCTTTTAGTCAGTATTCATCATCAGTGAAAGCATGCATTTCATTGCCTCATAATTAACTTTTGTATTGTGTACATTTAGACCATCTGTAGTTTTTAAATAAAATCTCGGTAAATGCTGTAAATGTGTTTTTATTCAACTGCCATTCAGGCTAATTCTGAATCCATAGTTTATTATTATGACACCTTTTCAAATACAGGCTAATTCACAAAGGTTTATAAGTTCGATAGGTAATCAGTTTTCAGTTCAATTCTACAGTGATTTATAAGTGTGATATATATTTCTATTTGTGTGATTGCTTCCAGCATATAATTATAAAACAAAATGAAAACGGCAACATAAATTGAGGCAAAAATGAGATGTAAAATAGATGTAATTAAAGAATAAAATGAAATATTAACTTCTATTCAGTGTTTTGACCACCAGATGGCCTCAATACATCAGATTCCGGAAATTAACCTTTTATGATCCAGTTTGGAGACGAGAACAGAGTGCTGGATGACTTTTCTTTTTTTTATGGTTAACATCTGTGGTGGTGTCTCAATATATGTTTTTCTTTAGTATGTCCTCTAGGCATAAGATGTAATAAAAAAAAGAAAATATGCTTTAATTGGGAAAAAACACTTGAGGCCTTCTGCAACTCTTGTGCATTTTGCTAATATTATGTGTTTGCTTGATAAGGATTAAACCACGTGCTTCGGAACCTTTTGCTTTTAATCTCACAATTTAATTTTCCACCCTTATAAAGAGCTGATATTTCTCAGGCCTGTGAATATATATGCTGTAATCACTACTTCTTTGTAAATGCACAAATATATATGACATATGCACTGAAATACATGCAATAGAACATCCATGAGACACATGTTAGTAGTTGAGCTCAGGGTGCTGATGCTTTTAGCTGCTGTTCTTTAAAAATCCCCCAAATGGCGCCATTAATCAGTTCAATCAATAACAAACCACTGCTGATCAATCAGTAAACTCTATTGTCAATTTGTCTCTGGTACTAATTCCATGTTTGTAGTATTTTGTGTCTGAGATTCATCAGTCCTGCTCATTTCTTTACCTTCTGTGATACTTTGTTGTCTTCCAAGAGAATGATGTAGTGGCAACTCGTCCCATAACCCAAATTACATTTATTTGATGGAGACTAGAGTGACTGCCATTAGGACATCAATTAAGTGTAGTGTAAAAAGGCAAGGTGCCTATTATTGTAATGGTCAGATTAATGTTCTCCTGTAGGTTTTACGGTGGTAACTGCTTGTAACAACGAAACAAAAGAAGAAGGTTGATGCAACCTCAAGTGCTTTTCTGAATAAAACAATATTCTTTATGTTATAATAGTTACACTGTTACACTTTACTGTAGGCTACATCTCTTTATTAACTGGATACTTTTGCAATCCCAGGTAGGCCTGTAACTAACACTGTTAATTACTCTCTCTTTATCTTGTTCATATATTTCCTACAGATGGATAAAGACAGAGCACAGCAGTCTGAAAGGATCCCAAAAACATCAGTGAGAAGCTACTTCGTCATTTCCATTGAACTAACACATATTTCTGCTATTTTGAGCCGCTAAAATTAGCTTTTGTTGTGCTTATTAATGATGAAGCACTTTTATCTGTAATGGAAATATTAAATCACCCGTTAATGAAAGCTTATAATGCCACTGTGATGTACAGAGTCATACTTTCTGGCTACTTTGTCATTTGTAATCATTAATGTTAGAAAAACAGATTTTATTACTAAGTCCTTTAAAAAATAGTAGCACTTTACAGTGAGCTTCAATTTGCTAACTTTATTGATGCAAAGTTGACATGAAATAACAGTGAACTCTATTACATCACTTACAACTTGAATTAACAACTAATCATAATGTGTTTATAAATATGCATTAATTGTATATGCATGTGCATGCATTATAATATGATTGCACACCTAGATCTCTCTATTGGCAATATTTATTGTTTTTTGTTTTGTTTTTTATACAACTAATGTTATAGAGTGCAGCAGTTGGGTTATAAAAGTAAAAAAAAAAAAAACTGTTATTGTAGTAAAACCATGGCTTGCTACCAAAACCATATACTGTATTTAACCATGTTTTTTGTAGTAAAACTGGTTATACAATCAATATGCAATATAAAAAATAAATAATAATGTTTTACTACAATAAAACCATGGTTAATTTTCATAAGGGGAGGTTAGCCTATATGCTTCTGTTGAAGTCATCAGTACAATACATGTGTTTTACAAACATTTACAGTTTCCAGTCCAACAATTTGAATAAATGTGCCATTTTTGAATAAACGTTTGATCAATCAACCTTATGTCTTATTTTTAAAGCATTCTAAGCATTTTTTCCTAGTTCTATTTTAATTTAGGTGAATTCCTGATTAAGACACTAGGTAGAGCTCTAGTAGTACTATATGCAGACTCATCTCTAGCGGTCAAATGCTGTTGTAGTTTCGTTTCTGACGGTGTTTACTGCGTTCATTGGGATACATCACACAGAGAATAAAAGGTAATGAGGGACCGGCGCTCCCTATACGCAGCGTAGGGCACCAACTCCCAGGCGGGGCATCATCCCAGTTATTATTATATATATAAAAAAAAAATAAATATATATATATATATATATATATATATATATATATATATACAAAAAAAAAACCCTTTCGTTCAATGTTAATATTAAATTTAATATATACATGTACATAAATAACATTTTTTTTTTTTTTAAATAATAATGTTACGGTTAAATGCAGAGCATGGATTCCAAGTATGGGTCACCAAGAATGGGGCGCACGTCACTTCCTTTCCTTTCCTTTTTCAAATTAACCATGGTTTTGTTACTTCAAATAATAGTTTACAAAGAAGTATTAAGATACAAATGCCTGCATAGGGCGCCAAAGGCCTGGTAACTGCTGCTGTTACACTTACAGGACGATCAAATCCTTGTTTAATATTGGCCAAACATTTAATTCAAATATCCACTTAATCTTTTATTTTTGGCCACATTTTTGCTATTGATGACACAGCCTCTATCATTTCTTCAACAAAAACATGTGGACTTCACAACCCTTACAAAAATTAATCATGGTTTTATTGTAGTAAAACTGCTTAATTTCCTTTTGTGTGATTTCTGAATGCTTGAGACAATAAAATCCATGAGACAACTGTATTAATGAAATCATAGCCATATGTAACTGTCTAGGGCTACAATTGTAATTTGTAAATAATACAATTTAATTACTATTTATTTATTTATTTACTTTTATATTTTATTAAAGTTATATTTTGATCACTATTTGATCCAATCTGATAGCTGAAATCCGATCCAATTTTTTTTTTAACAGCTGGGCCCAGGGGGTCAGGGTTTATGTAAACAGCACCAACTCCTCTAACAAAAGTTGAGGCATAGTAAAGTTGTTTGGTGTAGAGCAGAAGTCAGATTGTGAGCATTATGGAATGGAAAAAAAAAAAACTTCAACCACATGCAAACTCACAGAAAGACAAAATTCACACCTCGCACTCTCAGCAGTGCACATCAAACTTAAACGTCCAGTAACAGGCGCGCTCTCCTGTAAAAGATGTTTGTGACCATCAGATCAAACCACATTACTATCCAGATCTAAAGAAAGCAGACCACGGCAGGTTTCAGTCTGACTCACAAACTGAGCTGCTTGAGTGTCGCATGTGTTCACTGAATTGAATTAATGACAAAAACGCACCTGGGCCTTCTGTGATCAGATTTTTATAGAAAGCAATATTGTAAAATGAGATGTAAATAAAATCAAACAAGGCTACTGGCTTGACAGTGGAAACGCAGCTTGATTTTGGCCCTGCAGCTCGAGGCTATTGGTCTCATTTGACTCATTGTTAGTCCTGGCTCACACTGGCCTGACAGTGGAAAAGTGGCTATTCAGGTTCCTGGCCCAGCAGAGGTTGTATTTCCTTCACCACACTCTAAAAAATGTTGGGTTAAAAAGGGACAAACCCAGCTATTGGGTTGTTTTGACCCAGCGGTTGATTGGTAATTTTTTAGAGTGCAGCTGAGGAAGTTCAACTTGCCACAGGAGCTGTTGATACAGCTCTGTTTGGCTGTTGGCCATCAAGTCAGACATCAGAGGACTACAAAGGATGGTTTGGACTGCTGAGAGGATTACTGGTGTTCCCCTGGCCACCCTAAGGCCGATGATACATGGGTCAACTTTTTGAGCAATGGGCAACCAGGTGAGACACAGGACCCACAACCAACCTAAATTATCCAGATAGAAATTTGTTACCCATTCTCAGTGAGGAAGTTCCCAAGCTACATTGCTCAAAAAAAGTTGCCCCGTGTATCATCAGCATATGATCTTTACACCTCCAGAGTGCAAAAAAGGGCTGGAAAATCACTTTGGACCCCTCACATCCAGGCCACTTCCTCTTTGAACCATTGCCCTGTGGCTGGTGCTACAGAGCACCGAGCACCAGAACAGCCACACACAAGAACAGCCTTTTCCCTCAAGCAATCTCCCACCTGAACAATTAATGGTATATTTCACCCAAAAATGAAAATGATTTCATGATTTACTTACCCTCAAGCCATCCTAGGTGTATATGACTTTCAGACGAACACAATTGGAGTTATATTAATATTATACATTCCAAGCTTTATAGTTGTAGTGAATGGGGTTTGAAATTTTAAAGCCCCAAAAGGTACATCCATCCAAAAATGTCTATATTTAAAACTTTATAAACTATAATAACTGGCTCCAGCAAACGGCCATGCATGAGTCGAGTTCCAGCTGAAGAGTGACCTCTGACTTATTGTCTGCATTTTTATTTCTGCACTGGAAGCTCTCATCACCAATACATATCTTTATAACATACAATAATTTTCTCAAAGAAAAAAAATTTAATTAATAAATTGCTTTATTTTAGGAAGGTAGTTTTTTTGCAAATTGATCAACATATTTTGCAGTCCTTCACAATGAACATTTTGAAAACTTAGCATTACTGTAACATCGGAAGATCATTAATGAGAAAGAGAAGAGCTGATAGTGACACCTGCATACACCACCTCAACCTCCTCTTTAACCCTCTGTAAGAAATCACAAACACAAAATATGTTTGATTAATATTTTCTTCATCTTTTTAACTGGTTTTATTGATTAACATTCTATACATTCTTAAAATGCATACAATGACAATGAACTTGAGATGATAAAATGTAAAGTTGCATCTGTTATCACTGTTTACTGTTCATATTACTTAACACAGAACTGATGTATAAACACAAAACACAAATGCTAATGTTATGAAATACTGAATCAAATTTCAATTGATATACAATATATCAGTTATTTTCATACGTTTATTTAGTTTGTTTAAGTTTGAAGCTAACAAGCAAATATTCAAAGTATTCTAAATATTCTAATATTCTAGACTGGCCTGTGTCCTGTCTCATATATACTCCAAATAAATATTTGTAACATTTTGACACTTCAGGTTCCTGTACACTTCTAAAAATATCAAACAAATCAACAAAAGCACACTTGCACTGTCAGCAATATGACTGTGAGGAACAGACAACACTTTAAATACAAGACTAAACGAGGCAAATTGACGAGACACACCTGAACCAAATTAACACAATCAAACATGGGAGAAACTGGGTCACGGTGAGCACATGGGGAGAAAAACACACACAGACAGTCCAGAGGCGTGACATGCACCTGCATACCCCGCGCAGCCAAACAAACACAACACAACACAACACAACACACAGTCATTAGTTATCTTACCATTTTTTTGTGAATTTTGATTGCAGTATGTTGGATCAGCATAAGTTACCTGTTCTTCACAGGATTGAACTGTTTTAACAAAATTGTCCATCATTTGGAAATGCATTAATGCGCCATGCTATCTACTATCAGTCTTTCCTCAAAATATATATTTATTTTTCACAAAATGTAACTGTTTTATTAACTACTTTTTTAATTGACTACTGTATCAACCATAGGTAACTTGCCCTCTTCGGCTGTTTTTCTTAGTCTCTTGCAGATGCAGAAGATCCAGACCACAGCTATAACCAACAGAGATCCAGTAGTAGCAGCAGAGATCAGCACCGGATTTACGTGTGCAGTGCCTGCAGAGATACATTAATGTGAGTCAAGTCTGATCTATATATAGAAGGCTACAAAGTTCATACATTTAGCAAAATACTGTTAATCAGAGTCCATTTTTTTTCTAGCGAACTAATGTTTATGTCATTTAATGGCTTTTCTGAGGTAAATGTAAAATTACATGACATTGTTCACAAGCTGTTTTATTCACATCTGTCCATGGTTAAAGCATTGATTAAGTGATTACATGAGACATAATTCATTTCTGTAAGTTGTACAGTATCTTGCAACATAGATTGAGATATTCATTCATTTTGTTTCATGCTGTAACTAGTAGTAAAGCGGAAGAGATGATCAGTTCACCTTCCGCGCTGCCACTTCGCTTTAACTGAGGCACTACAGCAATCTGTCACAATTCATTAAAGGGATAGTTCATCCAAAAATGAAATTTTGATGTTTATCTGCTTACCCCCAGGGCATCTAAGATCCTTTGTTTCTTCAGTAGAACACATATGATGATTTTTAACTTTAACCGTTGCAGTCTATCAGTCGTATAATGCATGGCAATGGTAACAAAATCTATGAGAGTAAAAAAACATGTACAGACAAATCCAAATTAAACCCTGTGGCTCGTGACGACACATTGATGTCCTAAGTCACAAAACGATCGGTTTGTGCGAGAAACCGAACAGTATTTATATAATTTTTTACCTCTAATACACCACTATGTCCAACTGTCTTTGGGCGCGGACGCGCACAGGGCATCCGGTGCGTGAGGTGTGTACGTGCTCTGGCGTAGTTTACGTTAATGGGTGTGTTGATACCCAGCCGAAGAGCAATCAACCATAACACACTCTGTTAGCTTAGATAATTTAGAAGTTTCATCTGGTCTTGTTGAGATATATAGTTGAGTATCATCGGCATAACAGTGGAAACTAATCCCGTATTTTCTAATAATATTACCAAGGGGCAACATGTATATCGAAAATAGCAGAGGACCTAGGACAGATCCTTGTGGCACTCCATATTTTACTGGTGATAATTGAGATGACTCCCCATTTAAATGAACAAGGTGGTAGCGATCGGACAGGTAGGATCTAAACCATCTTAAAGCCTGCCCTTGAATACCTGTATAGTTTTGTAATCGATCTATGAGTATGTCATGATCTATAGTGTCGAACGCAGCACTAAGATCAAGTAAAACTAGCAATGAGACACAGACTTGGTCTGATGCAAGAAGCAAGTCATTTGTAATTTTAACAAGTGCAGTTTCTGTGCTATGGTGGGGCCTGAAACCTAACTGAAATTCTTCATAGAGATAATTTTTTTGCAGGAAAGAGCACAGTTTTTCTTTTTCTAAAACTTTTTCTAAAATTTTAGACATAAAAGGAAGATTTGAGATGGGTCTGTAATTAGCCAGTTCACTAGGATCTAGTTGTGGTTTCTTAATAAGAGGCTTAATGACCGCCAGCTTGAATGGTTTTGGGACGTGACCTAAAGACAACGACGAGTTAATAATATTGAGAAGCGGTTCTTCTGCTACAGGTAACAACTCTTTCAGTAATTTAGTGGGTACAGGATCTAACAGGCATGTTGTTGGTTTAGATGCAGTAATAAGTTTATTTAGCTCTTCCTGTCCTATAGCTGTAAAGCACTGCAGTTTATCTTTTGGTGCGATGAATGAAGCTAAAGTATTATACGCTGTAGAATCTACATTTGCTATTGTATTTCTGATGTTATCTATTTTATCAGTGAAGAAATTCATAAAGTCATTACTATTAAACTGTGCGGGAATATTTAGATCGGGTGGCGTCTGGTTATTTGTTAATCTAGCCACTGTGCTAAATAAAAACCTAGGATTGTTTTGGTTATTTTCTATGAGTTTGTGGATATGCTCGGCCCTGGCAGCTTTTAGAGCCTGTCTATAGCTGGACATACTGTTTTTCCACGCAATTCTAAAAACTTCCAAGTTAGTTTTTCTCCATTTGCGCTCAAGACTACGAGTTTTTTTCTTGAGAGAATGGGTATTACTGTTGTACCATGGCGCAGTACGTTTTTCTCTAACCTTTTTCAATTTGATGGGGGCAACAGCTTCTAATGTATTAGAGAAGATAGTGCCCATGTTGCTAGTTATTTCATCTAGTTCATGTGTACTTATGGGTACACAGAGCAGTTGAGATAAATCAGGCAGGTTATTTGTGAATCTGTCTTTGGTGCCTGGAACAATAGTTCTGCCCGGACGATAACGCGGAGCCATATAGTTAATATTAGTAATACGCAGCATGCACGATACAAGGAAATGGTCAGTAACATCATCGCTTTGAGGTACGATATCTATATCAGTAAGATCAATTCCATGCGATATAATTAAATCTAGCGTATGATTAAAACGATGAGTGGGCCCGGTAACATTTTGCTTGACTCCAAAAGAGTTTATTAGGTCAGTAAACGCAAGTCCTAATGCATAATTTGTATTATCAACGTGAATATTAAAATCTCCGACAATTAGCGCTTTATCAACAGTAACCAATAGGTCTGAGAGGAAATCTGCAAATTCTTTTAGGAAATCTGTATACGGCCCTGGTGGTCTATACACAGTAGCCAGAGCAAGAGATACGATAGATTTCTTTTGCATATCTGACAGTGTAACATTAAGCATTAGTATTTCAAATGAGTTAAACCTGTATCCTGTCTTCTGAGTAACATTGAGAATATCACTATATATTGTTGCAACACCACCGCCA
>NW_015507444.1:138678-140792 GCF_001515645.1 Sinocyclocheilus grahami | reverse complement strand
TCCACGGCCTCCAGCTCGACCTGCACCGAATGCAGCTCAAACGTGTCCTCACCTGCACTCAAAGGTAGACACACATCCGCCATTAAAGCAAGTAACAGTGAATAGTGTATTAGTAATGTAAGCGAGATTAGCGGCAACCACGCTGGCGATGCTAGCGGGCTATATGCTAATAACAGACTCGGAAAGTCAAAAATAGAACTAGTGCTAACAAGGCGCTCTGATTGTTTTTGCTGTAGAATACGATAGGGGATATATTCACACGTTATAGAACTGAAAAGGATGGTGTATAAAATTGATTTTAAGATAAAAAATTAGACGACAAAGAATTAACTTGACGGAACTCAAACTCAAACCACACGGCAGCAACAAACAGGAAGTGACGTGAATTAAGTGTAGTGTAAAAAGGCAAGCTGCCTATTATTGTAATGGTCAGATTAATGTTCTCCTGTAGGCTTTACTGTGGTAACTGGTTATAAAATCGAAACAAAAGAAGAAGGTAGTTCAGATTTTGAAAGCAACCTCAAGTGCTTTTCTGAATAAAAAATACATTCTTTATATTACAATAGTGTTACAGTGTTACACTTTACTGTAGGCTACATCTCTTTAGATCTGGATACTTTTTCAATTACATTTACATTTAGTCATTTAGCAGACACTTTTTTCCAAAGCGACTTACAAATGAACAATAATTAATTAATTAATTAATAATAATGATTAATTAAAATTTAATCAATAATTATTTGTTTGTGAAACACAGCAGGAATTTACACATTAAGACTAATTATTTGTTTGTTTATTATATATACAAGAATAAACCATTCATACATGGTGCTATGCCGAGAAATACGTTAACAAGTTAACTTTCCCAGTAAGTTAGTCAAAGCCATCATCTATAACAGTCCTGACTGTTACAATTACAATTACAAGGAGACCTATAAATGTAACGCTGTAAATCACTCTCTCTTTACCTTGTGTGATTCATAGTTTTCTTACAGATAAAGACAGAGCACAGCAGACTGAAAGGATCCCAAAAACATCAGAGAAGCTACTCCATTATTTCAAATGAACGAACACATATTTCTGCTATTCTAAGCCACTAAAATGAGCTTTTGTTGTGCCATGCTTATTCACTCGAGTAAAATTTTAAAAAAAGAGTACTTTTTCTTTGACTGGAGTAATATTTTATTATACGTATCTGTACTTTTACTCAAGTACTTGATTTGTGTACTTCGTCCACCACTGGAAAATACCCAATATTGATTAATGCAATGGAGTATAAGCGTTTAAGGGCAGTAGCAAGAAGAGTAAAGGATGCAAAGAGAAATGGTTGGAGGAAGTTTTGTAATACGCTAGGCCCTGAAACTCCAGTAAGGCAATCGTGGTCAGCTGTACGTAGAATGTCAGGGATATATAAAAGAAGATCAATACCAGTGTTACAGAAGGGTGATGTGGAGGCAGTTTCCAATAAGGAAAAAGCAGATATGTGTGTTGATAGCTTTCAAGAAGTGCATAGATCAGAAACTTTGGGGGTTGAGAGGTGTAGGATGAGAGATGAGTTAATGGCAGTTAATCAGTGGAAGTTGGAGAGGAGTTTAGAAAATGATGATCCTATTAATTTGTTTTTCACTATAAAAGAATTGAAGGATGCAATTATGTCTGGGGCAAATACTACACCGGGGAGAGATAGGGTGTCTTATGAGTTAGTTTAACATCTGGATGATATTGTACTCGGTGAAATCTTAGCTTTGTTTAAAACTAGTTAAACTCGGCGGACCCGGATACGGGTCCAAAGTCACGTTAAAAATGTGTATGCTTCATTTGCATAGCCTTCCTTATATGGTATCAGCCCATATATGGGAGAGAGAGTATAGGGTCCTATGTGTCAAGAAGTTTGATTTATTGCCCCTCATAAACCCCCCTCCTCCTACCATAAATGGCCACCTGTTTGGACACCTGTTTCTGTACACCCCCCACCCATCTAACCCGGCCATCTGTTTATCCACCCCAATGATCCCATGGAATTTATGATTGTTTGGGAAAGTGTTTTTGTGTGGGTTAATTGTTTTTAACTATGTGCTTTAAACTTTAAATAGTGAAACGTGATATGCTTATTA
>NW_015507444.1:133866-138020 GCF_001515645.1 Sinocyclocheilus grahami | reverse complement strand
GTCTGATCTCAGCATCAGTCTCTCTCTACCTCTGGAGGTGGAATATCAGGATAACAACACCTACAGCTGTGTGCTCAACAATCCCATCAGCAACCAGACCACACATCTGGACATCAGTGAACTCTGTCACACATGTTCAGGTATAGCAGCACTGATAAGAGCATCTATTGCTTCTATGCAAATAATTAATTTGTTGATTTTACCTAAACTGATAGCTTAAGATGCCATAAATGATGAATGAAATGATGAATGAGCTTTTGCCATCATTAAGCTTACTCACGTCTTTCTAAAGGCTTGATTTTTAATAATTTTTTTTACACTAAAGTAAAAAGTTCAGTTTTTGAGTTTATCTAGAGACTAAAGTCAGCTTATTGAAAATATCACAATTATTTTTATTTATTTATTTACTTACAGACGTCCACATCCAGTGTTGTGCTACAGTTGAAGCTGTGATCCGATTGGTCGTCACTGTTCTGATGGGCGTGGCTGCTGCAGCTGCTGCTGTTCTTCTGGTCAATGACGTCAGATCTGCTAGAGGTTAAAAGAGAAAACAGAACAGATATCATAAATATTCTGACATATATTGCAGTTTTAATTGTAAAGATGAAAATATGTGTGTTTAGTGATGGTGAAACAAAACTTTTCTTACCAACGTTTTCCACTGGATTCGATCAGAAAAGGTTCATTACCCGAATCTGGTGTATTAGGGGCCATTTGGTGGCCAAAGCAATGAACATTCTTTAAAGGGTTAGGTCAACCAAAAATTAAAATTAGCCCATAAATTACTCACCCTCAATTCATCCTAGGTGAAAGACTTTCTTCTTTCAGACGAATCCAATCAGAGTTATATTTAAAAAGGTCTTTGATCTTTCAAGCTGTTTCATGGCACTCAGCAGGTGTTGCATGCATCAGTCCAAAAGTAGTTAATTAAAGCAGTTAGTCTCGCATGGCTCCAGGGGTTAACAAAGGCCTTCTGTAGCGAATCGATGCGTTTTTGTAAGAAAAATATCCATATTCAAAATGTAATAATCACTTAGGGAAGTCGTGGCCTAATGGTTAGAGAGTCGGACTCGTAACCCAAAAAGGTTACAGGTTCGAGTCTCGTACCGGCAGGGATTGTAGGTGGAGAGAGTGAATGTACAGCACTCTCTCCCACCTTTAATACCACGACTGAGGTGCCCTTGAGCAAGGCACCGAACCCCCAACTGCTCCCCGGGCGCCGCAGCATAAATGGCTGCCCACTGCTCTGGGGGTGTGTGTGTTCACTGCTGTGTGTGTGCAAGGATGGGATAAATGCAGAGCACTAATTCAGAGTATGGGTCACCATACTTGACCTCATACGTCATCCTCCCGGAACTGCTTTCGTTTACAACAGTGAGCGCAAGCTACATTAAAGTGATTGTTACGTTTTGAATATGGACATTTTCTTACAAAAATGCATCGATTTGCTACAGGAGGCCTTTGTTCACCCCCCGGAGCCATGTGAGACACTTTTTTTAATGGATGGGCACATTTTATTTAACTGCTTTTGGACTGAAGCACTGTAACACCCGCTGAGTGCCATGAAACAGCTTGAAAGATCAAAGACCATTTTTAATATAACTCCAACTGGATTCGTCTGAAAGAAGAAAGTCATATACACCTAGGATGACTTGAGGGTGAGTAATTTATGGGCAAACTAACCCTTTAATTTTTCATTTTCTTCTTTAAAGCAGCACTATGTAACTTTTGGCGCTCTCGCGGTTAATAAACAGAACTGCACACATCCCGCGGAAGAACATTCCAACCGGAGATACTTCTCTAAGTTTATGTCTATGGTGATTCACGCAGGTATGTGTTACTCCGCAGCGGTGACGACCCGACCAGGCTACAATAGTCTAAATATAAGTACTTATTATAAGTGTACCGTAGTGATTCGGAATAAGACAAAAAAGCGTTTTGGAAGATGAATTCATGATGTACTCGCTCATTATATACATTTTGCACATTTTGAACACAGAAAAAGTTACATAGTGCCGCTTTAATACTATGCAAGTATGCATTGTACATTTCTTTGTTATTTACACTGTTTTCTTTAATTTTATTATTCTCTCTCTCTCTCTCTCTCTCTCTATATATATATACATTATATATTGCTATTTTATTATGTAATATTGCTATTTATTTTGATTTATAATTGTTTGCAGCAACCATGAAAAAACAAATGTTAATATTTGTCACACCAATAAATCACCACAGAACTGAACTAAAACTGAATATTTAAGCACCGAACTGATATACATCTATGAATCATATACATATTGAATACATGAATACAAATACATGAATAATACATATTGTAACTGCAGGGATGCCATAATAAAATAATCAGAATTAATCTTAATTCAGATGCAGATTTCAATTATGGTTGAATATAGACATTTGCAGCATTAAACAATTTATTTAAAAACCAAGTGTAAAGTTTATTATTAGGCCATTTAAGTGCAATAGGGACAGTTTCAGTAGCCTTAGTTCTGGAAGTATTTTTCCTATTTATTTTTTTTCTATAAGGATTTTACTAAAATAGTAATATCTCAAATATGAATTACACATTTACACATTTTAGTCTGAAGGGGGGAAAAAACATAAACTTAACTTCACATGTACAAGTTTACATACAGAATCTCCTTTTTCTCTTTTATTATGTAATAGTGCTATTTTATTATATTTATTTTGTTTTATAATTGTTTGCAGCTACCATGAAAGTACAAATTTAATATTTGTCACATCAATAAATCACCACAGAACTGAACTGAAACTGAATATTTAAGCACCGAACTGATATACAGCTATGAATCATGCATATTGAATACATTAATACAAATACATGAATAATATAGCTATTTTATTATGTAATAGTGCTATTTTATTATATTTATTTTGTTTTATAATTGTTTGCAGCTACCATGAAAGTACAAATTTAATATTTGTCACATCAATAAATCACCACAGAACTGAACTGAAACTGAATATTTAAGCACCGAACTGATATACAGCTATGAATCATGCATATTGAATACATTAATACAAATACATGAATAATACATATTGTAACCGCAGGGATGCCGTTTAGTCTGAAGTGGAAAAAAACTTTAGTCTGAAGTGGAAGAAAATACAACAAATACATATGTACACAACTTCACATGTACAAGTTTACATACATAATCATCAAAAGTATGAACTATAACAAACTGTAGATGTTCTTATTTTGTTGTTTTGGATAAAAGCATCTGTTGAAAAGATTACATGAACTTGCAGGGACTTTCCTTTGACAAATAATTACAGGACATTTAAATGATAAAATTAGAAATGAACAACAAGAAAGAAAATATGACTCTGAGCATCACACAGTTAATATTAGCTATGTTTCCAGTAACAGGTGTTTTAATATTTTCATAACAGGTAACTGAGTAATTTATCATTACAGAGGCCTGCAAAGCACTTCAATGTTTCAGCTCAAAACGCAATCTCATTTTCCTATTATGTGTTTCTAGAAGAGCTTTTTTTTTTGCCCAAGCTGTTGCGATCCTCTCAGATCATGAGACTGTTTTCATTCTGTGTCTGTAAGAAAGATGGACAGAAGGTGAAGAGAGAGAAATGAACAATGCCATTTACAGCCACAGAAACTCTGAATATCAGCACATCTGCCATCAATCAGAGAATTAAACTGTTTTAAATGTTTTTCTTATCGAGATGATTCTGTCAGTGCAGGTGAAACCAAACACAGATCTAAAGACACACTACAGTATGCAGTATCTTACCTCATTATTAGACTCTTGTTCTGGCACTTGTTTGTTTTTCTTCTTGTCTGTTTTGAAAAATCATCACACACAATTAAACACTAATTTAGCAAAATGAAAAGGGTCCGTGTAACCCTTTGCAGTTCTTTGTTCAATTCGCACCATCAAAATGAACCAAATGAAAAGTTGGCTTCAAACTTTCATTTTCAATTTTTTTGGAGCAATTTACAAATGTATACAGGTGCATATGGACCCGGGCGTGTTGTGGGCCCGCTGAGCCGAGGGAGAACCTTTAATTGAAACGGGGTAATGAATAGAGCCCTGCACGGCCCGGCCCTTCCGACAACTTATCAGAATATTCTCGGCCTGAGTCTG
>NW_015507444.1:132358-133090 GCF_001515645.1 Sinocyclocheilus grahami | reverse complement strand
ACTTGCCTCCTTGCCTCCTCACAGACATGATAAATATATCTAATAGAATGCTTTAAATACTTTGAAACAAAATAATTCAAAAAAAACTCTTAAACTCTTTCATTATGTAGGCTAATCCATAAATCCTGAGGATATGGCAAGCAGACTCAATTTCATCTTGACACTGACTCAGAAAATACTAGTTCATTAATAAATAATTCAAATATCTCCTTAGTATTTTATTTATTTATTTATTGTTTGTTTGCCATGTTGAAAAATAAGATTAACATCATAATATTTTAAGAATGAAGTCAAAATTACGATAATAAAATCAGGTTTATAGGCATATTGCGTGAAGTTAATGTGAGAATTCCACCTATACTCCGCCAAAAACAAATAAAAAAATTAAATAAAAATAAAAAGTCTGTTGCATCCAACCTGTCATTTTTCACATTTAACATAAAAAACAGCTATAAAAGGTAGGCTCATTGACGTTTTTTTTAACTCTATTTGATCGGTTTCAGGAAACATTCGTTTGTATTAATTTGTTCAGATTTTTTCAACATGCATTCAAATATTTATTCATGTTTATTTCCTGCTGCAAATATTAAAGATGAAAATGTCATTGATTCACATGCTGCTTGAACTGAGACGAATATAGGATATAATACGAATATATCTCACTACAAATTTAGAAGCGCAAAAACCTATTTATTGTTTGTAGCCTAGTATTTTATTATAAAATTGACAGAA
>NW_015507444.1:131696-132348 GCF_001515645.1 Sinocyclocheilus grahami | reverse complement strand
AGATTAGACTTTCTTTCTCACTTTACTTAAAAAGGGTGTTATTAAGCCTAGCTACTCATGTCTTTCTAAAGGCTTGATTTTGAAGAAATTGTTTTACACTCAAGTAAAAAGTATAGTTTTTGAGTTCATCTAGAGACTAAAGTCATCCTTTTGAAAATATCACAATTATTTTTATTTATTTATTTACTTACAGACGTCCACATCCATTGTTGTGCTACAGTTGAAGCTGTGATCCGATTGGTCGTCACTGCTCTGATGGGCGTGGCTGCTGCGGCTGCTGCTGTTCTTCTGGTCAATGACGTCAGATCTGCTAGAGGTTAAAAGAGAAAACAGAACAGATATCATAAATATTCTGACATATATTGCAGTTTTAATTGTAAAGATGATTTTGGTGATGATTTGGTCTAAAAGTGTTTAGTGATGGTGAAACAAAGCTTTACTTACCAACGTTTTCCACTGAATTCGATCAGAAAAGGTTCATTACCTGAATCTGGTGTATTAGGGGCCATCTGGTGGCCAAAGCAATGAACATTCTTTAATGCTTCATTTTCTTCTTTAATACTATACAAGTATGCATTGTACATTTCTTTGTTACTTACACTGTTTTCTTTCATTTTTAATGTTGCTATTTTATTATATATATATATATATA
>NW_015507444.1:128659-130241 GCF_001515645.1 Sinocyclocheilus grahami | reverse complement strand
TTATTTTCGTTTCTTTATTAAGTTAATTTAGAAATATGTTTGAAATATTTTATGTTTGTTAAATTCAAGTTGTTTTTTTTAAGTAAGAACCAAGCGGCCAGCGGCAGACTGTTGAGCATATATGTTTGATCAATTTAGCCTTCTCAAATCAACATGACTTGCCTAAAATAAAATCTATAGACATAAAACACTTCATGCAATTCACAATATTAATTAAAAAATGTAACCTAGATAAATGTGTGCTGTTAGACGCATTTGACACAGTCGTTTGTGTGTGAGTGGAAACTGAAGCGCGCTCTGCAGGACATGGAGGCGCCAGCGCAATCACTTGCATTTTTTTCTTAAGAGTGGAAACTTGGCATGCGCTGTCATTTTTGTTCATAAAGGTAAGAGTAATACATCATTCGAATTGTAAAGGGTCTACTTTCATTTGTGTGCACTCAATATCAACAAAAACCTGTGCTTTTGTAAAATTATTAAGGAAAACATACAGGATGCGCTTTCTGTTGTCTTGATCTTGAGCAGGAGCTTCACAATGATAAACCGAAACTCACCGAATACTTGCCTCCTCACAGACATGATAAATATATCTAATAGAATGCTTTAAATACTTTGAAACAAAATAATTCAAATAGAAAACAAAAACTCTTTCAATATATAGGTTAATCCATAAATATGTATTTCTCTCTAAAGGCGCGCATCCTGAGGAGATGGAGAGTCAGGATCGTCTTGTGACACTGACTCAGAAAATACTAGTTCATTAATAAATAATTCAAATATATCCTTAGTATTTTATTTATTTATTTATTTTTTGTTTGTTTTTATTTTCTGGGCTTCTGTGCCAAGAGTGTATTTGCATGCAGTACAAATAGCCTACGGCGGCATTTTAGTACCATGTTGAAAAATAAGATTAACATCATAATATTTTAAGAATGAAGTCAAAATTACGATAATAAAATCAGGTTATAGGCCTATTGCGTGAAGTTAATGTGAGAATTCCACCTATACTCCGCCAAAAAATAAATAAAAAATAAAAAAATAAAAATAAAAAGTCTGTTGCATCCAACCTGTCATTTTTCACATTTAACATAAAAAACAGCTATAAAAGGTAGGCTCATTGACGTTTTTTTTAACTCTATTTGATCGGTTTCAGGAAACATTCGTTTGTATTAATTTGTTCAGATTTTTTCAACATGCATTCAAATATTTATTCATGTTTATTTCCTGCTGCAAATATTAAAGATGAAAATGTCATTGATTCACATGCTGCTTGAACTGAGACGAATATAGGATTTAATACGAATATATCTCACTACAAATTTTGAAGCGTAAAAACATATTTATTGTTTGTAGCCTAGTATTTTATTATAAAATTGACAGAAGGGTGACACTTTGTGTTTTAATATAAGTAACAAAGCACAAAGCTTATTGCGATTATTGGGTGGCTTGCGTGCAACAAATGATGGATGGACGTTAAATATGATTTCCAAGCATTTGTACCGTAAATAAAACAGTTTGTGAATACACCTAACGTTAACCACTTCAGAAAAATCAACAATAAGTTAACCGAGTTGGAGCCAAT
>NW_015507444.1:127456-128649 GCF_001515645.1 Sinocyclocheilus grahami | reverse complement strand
AATATTTTAAGAATGAAGTCAAAATTACGATAATAAAATCAGGTTTATAGGCATATTGCGTGAAGTTAATGTGAGAATTCCACCTATACTCCGCCAAAAACAAATAAAAAAATTAAATAAAAATAAAAAGTCTGTTGCATCCAACCTGTCATTTTTCACATTTAACATAAAAAACAGCTATAAAAGGTAGGCTCATTGACGTTTTTTTTAACTCTATTTGATCGGTTTCAGGAAACATTCGTTTGTATTAATTTGTTCAGATTTTTTCAACATGCATTCAAATATTTATTCATGTTTATTTCCTGCTGCAAATATTAAAGATGAAAATGTCATTGATTCACATGCTGCTTGAACTGAGACGAATATAGGATATAATACGAATATATCTCACTACAAATTTAGAAGCGCAAAAACCTATTTATTGTTTGTAGCCTAGTATTTTATTATAAAATTGACAGAAGGGTGACACTTTGTGTTTTAATATAAGTAACAAAGCACAAAGCTTATTGCGATTATTGGGTGGCTTGCGTGCAACAAATGATGGATGGACGTTAAATATGATTTCCAAGCATTTGTACCGTAAATAAAACAGTTTGTGAATACACCTAACGTTAACCACTTCAGAAAAATCAACCAACAATAAGGTTGGAGCCAATAATGTTTGGGGGGGCCCATACAAATTTTTTGCATATGGGCCTAGGGCTGACTTCCTACCTTCCTACAAATGCATTTACAATTGTCATTAGAAAAAAAAAGAAAAGAAAAAAAACACACATTGAAACGAATGTAGCCTAAATAATCTGGACGTGGTCTGTGAGATGCAACATGAAAATGCATTAAAACTTCCCTTAAACAGCGTCTGATACATTGGGACATCAACAAGGGAAACAACAGAGTCCAATATACTGTAGCGAATCAGCTCATGGGAAATATGAATAATTAACCATAACTAGTTATGATTAATTATGAATATTTTAGATCCGCTGTAGATATTTAGCTGACCTCTCAGGGTCAACTGTCTTGTCAATTCTAAGAACGTTAATTTTCTGGTCAAGGGAAATAACTTTCTTACTGTACCATTCTACAAAAGCTTGTAACGTAAATCTGCATGATTAGTGACTCCGGTTATGAGCAAACAATGAACACGTCAAGTGTGATACAAGTAAAGTTTTATTAACTACATAAACACTTAA
>NW_015507444.1:125376-126972 GCF_001515645.1 Sinocyclocheilus grahami | reverse complement strand
GGTTGTTAACGTGCAGTCACACAGTTAATGGAGGTCTGATGATAAATGATTGCATGGTCAGACGTGCCAATGCATAGGCATAGGGCCTATACATACAGCGCTCTGGGTAAATACATCCACACCCCCACCCCCTGGTACGGTCCAACCGGGAGCGCAAAACAGAGAAGTGGAAAATCAGAATAATGAGTAAGTTTTTATGTTAGTTCAAAAATCAGATTCGTAACTCGTAAAATTTAAAATTAAAATGAGAGACAATTATCCGTTCGTAAATTGCTCCAAAAAAATTGAAAATGAAAGTTTGAAGCCAACTTTTCATTTGGTTCATTTTGATGGTGCGAATTGAACAAAGAACTGCAAAGGGTTACACGGACCCAGAAGGCCTCAGAGTGTTATTTTCCCAATTAAAGCATATTTTCTTTTTTTTATTACATCTTATGCCTAGAGGACATACTAAAGAAAAACATATATTGAGACACCACCACAGATCTTTTTTTAAACATTTAAAGAAAAAAGAAAAGAAAAGAAAAGAAAAGTCATCCAGCACTCTGTTCTGGTCTCCAAACTGGATCATAAAAGGTTAATTTCCGGAATCTGATGTATTGAGGCCATCTGGTGGTCAAAACACTGAATAGAAGTTAATATTTCATTTTATTCTTTAATGCCATCTATTTTACATATCTTTTTTGCCTCAATTTATGTTGCCGTTTTCATTTTGTTTTATAATTATATGCTGGAAGCAACCCCACAAATACACAAATAGAAATATATATCACACTGATAAATCACTGTAGAATTGAACTTAAAGGGGTCATATGATGTTGCTAAAAATAACATTATTTTGTGTATTTGGTGTAATGAAATGTGTTTATGCGGTTTAAGGTTAAAAAAACACATTATTTTCCACATACTGTACATTACTGTTTCTCCTCTATGCCCCGCCTTTCTGAAACGCGTCAATTTTTACAAAGCTCATCGGTCTGAAAAGCGAGGTGTGCTGTGATTGGCCAGCTATCCAGTGCGTTGTGATTGGCCGAATAGGAAATGTTGCCCCTCACCTTACTGTGATGCCCTGTCAGGCCAGAGCGATGATTCAAAAATATGAAAACCCATTATAAACGAGGCATTCGTTGCATCCAGTGGGGACATAATTATGGATTATAATGACTTGTATTTGCTTGACGTTGCATCGCGCCGCGTTGTACTTACAGTCTTTGAGTCAAAACGGCCGGCATTGTAGTCTACTCTACCAGGATCAGGAAACAGCCCTCCATAAAATGTGCTGCACACATCTGAATATTTGGGTTGAATACAACTTAACCACTGATTTCTAGTCGTGTCCATTTTTGGAAAGCCAAACAAAGTAGTTTCGCTGTCACAATGAAACACTGCATTACACCGTGGCCTAGAGTGAGCCGAGGCAGCGGGCTTGAGAACGGCGCGGCCGGCAGATTCGACGAAGGAGGCCTGCGGCAACCACATGTGACAACCCCGGGCTGGACTCCACTTCGTCCACGGTGAAAGCCGATCCGGTGATCCACAGCAAAGTTGATGTATTTCCTCAGCGACCAGCACGGATCAGCTCTAGGCATGACGAAG